>NC_073696.1:124621734-124778841 GCF_029784165.1 Wyeomyia smithii | reverse complement strand
CAATGACGTTTCGATTATACCACGATAAAAAAAATCGCGTCGAATATTTGAAACATATTTATTTCATATTATTTGCATGTGTTAATGTATGTTCTTACGTGTTTGAATGTTATGTATCAAATGTTCGGTATAGTTGTGCTGTTGGCAACAAATCTGAAATTTTTCTGAAAATTGAAGTGTTCGTGTGAATCTATTTCACCAAACAATAAGTTCGAATACGAAAGGCTGGGTCTCACCGCTAGGTGGAATAATTTGGGATTTTTTCCTCCTTTATTTTTCTTTTGTCTTCTTTTTACTTTCTCCCTACTTCTTTCTTCTTTCTTCTTGTTTCTTATTTCTTATTTCTTTTTTCTTATTTCCTATTCGTTATTTCTTATTTCTTATTTCTTATTTCTTATTTCCTATTTCTCATTTCTTATTTCTTATTTCTTATTTCTTATTTCTTATTTCTTATTTCTTATTTCTTATTTCTTATTTCTTATTTCTTATTTCTTATTTCTTATTTCTTATTTCTTATTTCTTATTTCTTATTTCTTATTTCTTATTTCTTATTTCTTATTTCTTATTTCTTATTTCTTATTTCTTATTTCTTATTTCTTATTTCTTATTTCTTATTTCTTATTTCTTATTTCTTATTTCTTATTTCTTATTTCTTATTTCTTATTTCTTATTTCTTATTTCTTATTTCTTATTTCTTATTTCTTATTTCTTATTTCTTATTTCTTATTTCTTATTTCTTATTTCTTATTTCTTATTTCTTATTTCTTATTTCTTGTTTCTTATTTCTTATTTCTTATTTCTTATTTCTTATTTCCTATTTCTTATTTCTTATTTCTTATTTCTTATTTCTTATTTCTTATTTCTTATATCTTATTTCTTATTTCTTATTTCTTATTTCTTATTTCTTATTTCTTATTTCTTATTTCTTATTTCTTATTTCTTATTTCTTATTTCTTATTTCTTATTTCTTATTTCTTATTTCTTATTTCTTATTTCTTATTTCTTATTTCTTATTTCTTATTTCTTATTTCTTATTTCTTATTTCTTATTTCTTATTTCTTATTTCTTATTTCTTATTTCTTATTTCTTATTTCTTATTTCTTATTTCTTATTTCTTATTTCTTATTTCTTATTTCTTATTTCTTATTTCTTATTTCTTATTTCTTATTTCTTATTTCTTATTTCTTATTTCTTATTTCTTATTTCTTATTTCTTATTTCTTATTTCTTATTTCTTATTTCTTATTTCTTATTTCTTATTTCTTATTTCTTATTTCTTATTTCTTATTTCTTATTTCTTATTTCTTATTTCTTATTTCTTATTTCTTATTTCTTATTTCTTATTTCTTATTTCTTATTTCTTATTTCTTATTTCTTATTTCTTATTTCTTATTACTTATTTCTTATTTCTTATTTCTTATTTCTTATTTCTTATTTCTTATTTGTTATTTCTTATTTCTTATTTCTTATTTCTTATTTCTTATTTCTTATTTCTTATTTTTTATTTCTTATTTCTTATTTCTTATTTCTTATTTCTTATTTCTTATTTCTTATTTCTTATTTCTTATTTCTTATTTCTTATTTCTTATTTCTTATTTCTTATTTCTTATTTCTTATTTCTTATTTCTTATTTCTTATTTCTTATTTCTTATTTCTTATTTCTTATTTCTTATTTCTTATTTCTTATTTCTTATTTCTTATTTCTTATTTCTTATTTCTTATTTCTTATTTCTTATTTTTTATATCTTATTTCTTATTTCTTATTTCTTATTTCTTATTTCTTATTTCTTATTTCTTATTTCTTATTTCTTATTTCTTATTTCTTATTTCTTATTTCTTATTTCTTATTTCTTATTTCTTATTTCTTATTTCTTATTTCTTATTTCTTATTTCTTATTTCTTATTTCTTATTTCTTATTTCTTATTTCTTATTTCTTATTTCTTATTTCTTATTTCTTATTTCTTATTTCTTATTTCTTATTTCTTATTTCTTATTTCTTATTTCTTATTTCTTAATTATTATTTTTTATTTCTTATTTCTTATTTCTTATTTCTTATTTGTTATTTCTTATTTCTTATTTCTTATTTCTTATTTCTTATTTCTTATTTCTTATTTCTTATTTCTTATTTCTTATTTCTTATTTCTTATTTCTTATTTCTTATTTCTTATTTTTTATTTCTTATCTCTTATTTCTTATTTCTTATTTCTTATTTCTTATTTCTTATTTCTTATTTCTTATTTCTTATTTCTTATTTCCTATTTCTTATTTCTTATTTCTTATTTCTTATTTCTTATTTCTTATTTCTTATTTCTTATTTCTTATTTCTTATTTCATATTTCTTATTTCTTATTTCTTTTTTCTTATTTCTTATTTCTTATTTCTTATTTCTTATTTCTTATTTCTTATTTCTTATTTCTTATTTCTTATTTCTTATTTATTTCTTATTTCTTATTTCTTATTTCTTATTTCTTATTTCTTATTTCTTATTTCTTATTTCTTATTTCTTATTTCTTATTTCTTATTTCTTATTTCTTATTTCTTATTTCTTATTTCTTATTTCTTATTTCTTATTTCTTATTCTTATTTCTTATTTCTTATTTCTTATTTCTTATTTCTTATTTCTTATTTCTTATTTCTTATTTCTTATTTCTTATTTCTTATTTCTTATTTCTTATTTCTTATTTCTTATTTCTTATTTCTTATTTCTTATTTCTTATTTCTTATTTCTTATTTCTTATTTCTTATTTCTTATTTCTTATTTCTTATTTCTTATTTCTTATTTCTTATTTCTTATTTCTTATTTCTTATTTCTTATTTCTTATTTCTTATTTCTTATTTCTTATTTCTTATTTCTTATTTCTTATTTCTTATTTCTTATTTCTTATTTCTTATTTCTTATTTCTTATTTCTTATTTCTTATTTCTTATTTCTTATTTCTTATTTCTTATTTCTTATTTCTTATTTCTTATTTCTTATTTCTTATTTCTTATTTCTTATTTCTTATTTCTTATTTCTTATTTCTTATTTCTAATTCTTATTTCTTATTTCTTATTTCTTATTTCTTATTTCTTATTTCTTATTTCTTATTTCTTATTTCTTATTTCTTATTTCTTATTTCTTATTTCTCATTTCTTATTTCTTATTTCTTATTTCTTATTTCTTATTTCTTATTTCTTATTTCTTATTTCTTATTTCTTATTTCTTATTTCTTATTTCTCATTTCTTATTTCTTATTTACTAATTATTATTTTTTATTTCTTATTTCTTATTTCTTATTTCTTATTTCTTATTTCTTATTTCTTATTTCTTATTTCTTATTTCTTATTTCTTATTTCTTATTTCTTATTTCTTATTTCTTATTTCTAGTTTCTCATTTCTTATTTCTTATTTCTTATTTCTTATTTCTTATTTCTTATTTCTTATTTCTTATTTCTTATTTCTTATTTCTTATTTCTTATTTCTTATTTCTTATTTCTTATTTCTTATTTCTTATTTCATATTTCTTATTTCTTATTTCTTATTTTTTATTTCTTATTTCTTATTTCTTATTTCTTATTTCTTATTTCTTATTTCTTATTTCTTATTTCTTATTTCTTATTTCTTATTTCTTATTTCTTATTTCTTATTTCTTATATCTTATTTCTTATTTCTTATTTCTTATTTCTTATTTCTTATTTCTTATTTCTTATTTCTTATTTCTTATTTCTTATTTCTTATTTCTTATTTCTTATTTTTTATTTCTTATTTCTTATTTCTTATTTCTTATTTCTTATTTCTTATTTCTTATTTCTTATTTCTTATTTCTTATTTCTTATTTCTTATTTCTTATTTCTTATTTCTTATTTCTTATTTCTTATTTCTTATTTCTTATTTCTTATTTCTTATTTCTTATTTCTTAATTATTATTTTTTATTTCTTATTTCTTATTTCTTATATCTAGTTTCTTATTTCTTATTCCTCATTTCTCATTTCTTATTTCTAATTTCTTATTTCTTATATCTTATATCTTATTTCTTATTTCTTATTTCTTATTTCTTATTTCTTATTTCTTATTTCTTATTTCTTATTTCTTATTTCTTATTTCTTATTTCTTATTTCTTATTTCTTATTTCTTATTTCTTATTTCTTATTTCTTATTTCTTATTTCTTATTTCTTATTTCTTATTTCTTATTTCTTATTTCTTATTTCTTATTTCTTATTTCTTAATTATTATTTTTTATTTCTTATTTCTTATTTCTTATTTCTTATTTCTTATTTCTTATTTCTTATTTTTTATTTCTTATTTCTCATTTCTTATTTCGTATTTCTTATTATCATTTCTTATTTCTTATTTCTTATTTCTTACTTCATGTTTCTTATTTCTTATTTCTTATTTTTTATTTCTTATTTCTTATTTCTTATTTCTTATTTCTTATTTCTTATTTCTTATTTCTTGTTTCTTATTTCTTATTTCTTATTTCTCATTTCTCATTTCTTATTTCTTATTTCTTATTTCTTATTTCTTATTTCTTATTTCTTATTTCTTATTTCTTATTTCTTATTTCTTATTTCTTATTTCTTATTTCTTATTTCTTATTTCTTATTTCTTATTTCTTATTTCTTATTTCTTATTTCTTATTTCTTATTTCTTATTTCTTATTTCTTATTTCTTATTTCTTATTTCTTATTTCTTATTTCTTATTTCTTATTTCTTATTTCTTATTTCTTATTTCTTATTTCTTATTTCTTATTTCTTATTTCTTATTTCTTATTTCTTAATTATTATTTTTTATTTCTTATTTCTTATTTCTTATTTCTTATTTCTTATTTCTTATTTCTTATTTCTTATTTCTTATTTCTTATTTCTTATTTCTTATTTCTTATTTCTTATTTCTTATTTTTCATTTCTTATTTCTTATTTCTCATTTCTTATTTCTTATTTCTTATTTCTTATTTTTTATTTCTTATTTCTTATTTCTTATTTCTTATTTCTTATTTTTTTATTTCTTATTTCTTATTTCTTATTTCTTATTTCTTATTTCTTATTTCTTATTTCTTATTTCTTATTTCATATTTCTTATTTCTTATTTCTTATTTCTTATTTCTTATTTCTTATTTCTTATTTCTTATTTCTTATTTCTTAATTCTTATTTCTTATTTCTTATTTCTTATTTCTTATTTCATATTTCTTATTTCTTATTTCTTTTTTCTTATTTCTTATTTCTTATTTCTTATTTCTTATTTCTTATTTCTTATTTCTTATTTCTTATTTCTTATTTCTTATTTCTTATTTCTTATTTCTTATTTTTTATTTCTTATTTCTTATTTCTTATTTCTTATTTCTTATTTCTTATTTCTTATTTCTTATTTCTTATTTCTTATTTCTTATTTCTTATTTCTTATTTCTTATTTCTTATTTCTTATTTCTTATTTCTTATTTCTTATTTCTTATTTCTTATTTCTTATTTCTTATTTCTTATTTCTTATTTCTTATTTCTTATTTCTTATTTCTTATTTCTTATTTCTTATTTCTTATTTCTTATTTCTTATTTCTTATTTCTTATTTCTTATTTCTTATTTCTTATTTCTTATTTCTTATTTCTTATTTCTTATTTCTTATTTCTTATTTCTTATTTCTTATTTCTTATTTCTTATTTCTTATTTCTTATTTCTTATTTCTTATTTCTTATTTCTTATTCTTATTTCTTATTTCTTATTTCTTATTTCTTATATCTTATTTCTTATTTCTTATTTCTTATTTCTTATTTCTCATTTCTTATTTCTTATTTCTTATTTCTTATTTCTTATTTCTTATTTCTTATTTCTTATTTCTTATTTCTTATTTCTTATTTCTTATTTCTTATTTCTTATTTCTTATTTCTTATTTCTTATTTCTTATTTCTTATTTCTTATTTCTTATTTCTTATTTCTTATTTCTTATTTCTTATTTCTTATTTCTTATTTCTTATTTCTTATTTCTTATTTCTTATTTCTTATTTCTTATTTCTTATTTCTTATTTCTTATTTCTTATTTCTTATTTCTTATTTCTTATTTCTTATTTCTTATTTCTTATTTCTTATTTCTTATTTCTTATTTCTTATTTCTTATTTCTTATTTCTTATTTCTTATTTCTTATTTCTTATTTCTTATTTCTTATTTCTTATTTCTTATTTCTTATTTCTTATTTCTTATTTCTTATTTCTTATTTCTTATTTCTTATTTCTTATTTCTTATTTCTTATTTCTTATTTCTTATTTCTTATTTATTATTTCTTATTTCTTATTTCTTATTTCTTATTTCTTATTTCTTATTTCTTATTTCTTATTTCTTATTTCTTATTTCTTATTTCTTATTTCTTATTTCTTATTTCTTATTTCTTATTTCTTATTTCTTATTTTTTATTTCTTATTTCTTATTTCTTATTTCTTATTTCTTATATCTTATTTCTTATTTCTTATTTCTTATTTCTTATTTCTTATTTCTTATTTCTTATTTCTTATTTCTTATTTCTTATTTCTTATTTCTTATTTCTCATTTCTTATTTCTTATTTCTTATTTCTTATTTCTTATTTCTTATTTCTTATTTCTTATTTCTTATTTCTTATTTCTTATTTCTTATTTCTTATTTCTTATTTCTTATTTCTTATTTCTTATTTCTTATTTCTTATTTCTTATTTCTTATTTCTTATTTCTTATTTCTTATTTCTTATATCTTATTTCTTATTTCTTATTTCTTATTTCTTATTTCTTATTTCTTATTTCTTATTTCTTATTACTTATTTCTTATTTCTTATTTCTTCTTTCTTATTTTTTATTTCTTATTTCTTATTTCTTATTTCTTATTTCTTATTTCTTATTTCTTATTTCTTATTTCTCATTTTTTATTTCTTATTTCTTATTTCTTATTTCTTGTTTCTTATTTCTTATTTCTTATTTCTTATTTCTTATTTCTTATTTCTTATTTCTTATTTCTTATTTCTTATTTCTTATTTCTTATTTCTTATTTCTTATTTCTTATTTCTTATTTCTTATTTCTTATTTCTTATTTCTTATTTCTCATTTCTTATTTCTTATTTCTTATTTCTTATTTCTTATTTCTTATTTCTTATTTCTTATTTCTTATTTCTTATTTCTTATTTCTTATTTCTTATTTCTTATTTCTTATTTCTTATTTCTTATTTCTTATTTCTTATTTCTTATTTCTTATTTCTTATTTCTTATTTCTTATTTCTTATTTCTTATTTCTTATTTCTTATTTCTTATTTCTTATTTCTTATTTCTTATTTCTTATTTCTTATTTCTTATTTCTTATTTCTTATTTCTTATTTCTTATTTCTTATTTCTTATTTCTTATTTCTTATTTCTTATTTCTTATTTCTTATTTCTTATTTCTTATTTCTTATTTCTTATTTCTTATTTCTTATTTCTCATTTCTCATATCTTATTTCTTATTTCATATTTCTTATTTATTGTTTCTTATTTCTCATTTCTTATTTCTCTTTCTTCTTTCTTCTTTTTCTTACTTCTTTTTTCTTTCTTCTTTCTTCTTTCTTCTTTCTTCTTTCTTCTTTCTTCTTTCTTCTTTCTTCTTTTTTCTTTCTTCGTTCTTCTTTCCTCTTTCTCTTTTCTTCTTTCTTCTTTTTTCTTTCTTCTTTCTTCTTTCACCTTTCGTTCCTTCTGAAGCATATATACAATCTCAGGTAAAATTATATATCATATGTATAATTATTAAACCTTCATTTGTTTCTCTGGTATTATATATTTATGAAAATCCTGATAAAATTCGGAATTTGAAAATCTTAGCACATTATTCGCGAAATAAGGTGTGTAATGATTATTTCACTTAACCTTCTAGCGCCCATCTGCCTTTGGATGGACTACAGTGAAATCACTATAAATCTATAATAAATGCTCAAAAAATGTTCATAGAGATTTGTAATGATGTTACTGAAGCCCATCTAAAGGCGGGCTTGGGCACTAGAAGGCTAGGCAATCTTCCTTTTCTTCTTAATCATTGAAATAGATTATGTCCAATTTATTATGAAAAAAACGAAAACTGTATTGCGTATATACAGTTAAACTATTACGCTTTTTAAAGGGAAATTGTTTTATACGTTGCTCTAGAAATGTTGAGTAAATTAATGAAAAAAGCTAATTAATGCTTTCGTGTAACAGTGACATTCGAAGCAACTTTATCCAATTATAACATGAGACAAATAATAACAGAAAATATTCCTCAAACGACCAATGACCTCACAAGTTTCTCAAGTGACTAGCGACCACACAGTTGTGATAATAAATTTGACAAGCCACTGTGAAAAGCATTAAGAACATTCGGCAGTGGCCACAACAACTGTAACAATACGCTCACCACGCATTTGTAGAACACTTTTGAAGCAGAAAATTTCTCATGATATTTGTTCCTCACCACTTGAACCGGATAACCGGGGGATTGAAATCGCGGGGAAACACGCCACAAGTATACAACAGTTCATTTTGTAGTGCCCCCCTAAAATAGTGTGAGGAATAGACGAAAATCTCACGCGCATGATTTAGAATCGAGAGTCCTATTTGGGTTTCAAGATCATCTGGCTCGACCGTCGCCAGCACCGTCGGAGCTGCAGGCACACATCACAGTGATTGAAGTGGAATCTAATTCCCAGCACTCGGCGACTTGCTTTGGGTAGCAAACTGTTTTGGGAACTGTCCGCACAGTGATGGACCCATAACTTGATGATCGACGCTGCGACGGAATCCCACTTGGTGCTTCTTGGTTCAAGTGCTTTTACAGTTGCGCCCGTGGGACTGGCGATACTCTCAATGCGCTGCTGCCACTGCTGGTGCGATGGAGGCACCTCAAAGTGCTCACCGAGTCCACACACACAATGCGATCGCTTCAGATCAAGTAGAAACCTACATAAACAAATTCCCATTATCCAACAGCGATAGGGGTTAAATTTGAATTGCCCTAACGTTTTGGTACGCATTTCTAGAGTTCAACATACTTAGAAGTAAGCAGAAAGAAAGCCTTTGAATTGAGGATTTCGTGTGTGGATTTAATGTAATAAGAATAAATACTTGGTAAATGATCGTTAACTACTCGTCAATTTAGAAATATAAGGTTAAGGTTATAAGGCTGTGTTCCTGTGTAATGAAAAACTTTAATTCAAATGTTCGTATGGAATCAAATCATAACTAAAGATTTGAAACATAATTTAGAATATAGCCATGAAACCCTAATTTACTGACAGCAGTAACTCTTTAGATTTCTCTTAACTTGGCATAACTACGAGGGTTTTTAATTTGACTGCTGACAACATATGTAAATTATCCCAATTAAACATAACTGAGCCTCTAACGGTATGCTAATCGATTCCTTTTGAACCCGCGAACCTCGAACTGCAGAAAAAATGTATTAGAAAACCGCCTACAGTAACTTCCAGACGAACAAAAAGTAGCACTACATTAATAGGATACCAATTTTTTCGGGAGCCCTAATTGGGAAACTTGCAAACATGTAACGGGCCATACTCGACTCGTTTGTCTTCTTCAATTTTCGTTTCAAAAGTCAAACATATAGGCCAACGGGCATCACCAACCTAAGCCAAAAATTAGACGAAAATAACGATCGATAACCATCTTCTGAACTTCCTGAATGAGCCCAACAGCATGTGACGTTCGATAAAAACCAAAGACACTTGTAGCTTAAGGGTATTTGCCGGCTCACTAGAACATCAACCTGTGTCGATATGTTTAGGAAAACTTGAAAAGCACATACGAGAAAGGAGAAACAATTTTTGCATAGGACCGAAGCCGGATGCCCTAAACAGCAAAAAAAGCAGTTTAGCTTGTAGTTTCCTAATGTACCGTTTGCATAGTTTGCCAAAGTAGCCAAACACCTTTTTCTGCTCTTGATGGTTTGTTTTTTTTTTTTTTTTCAAAGACCATCAAACAACGACGAAAATCCACCTGAGCTGAACCCCCTGAAGAAAAGCAATAATTCGGCGCCGAAACAATTTAGCAAACCGTCTGGCCCTAGGGGAGTTTTCCGAAGGTCGAGCTGAATCCAATGCGCACATACAACATTATTATGGCGTTTGCTTTTATTTTCTGCCAATGCTATCCTGGTAAGAGGTAGCTTCTAGATCCCTTTACCATAACTGCCGGCGATAGTCTTGCAGTAGAGCCTGGGTCGTTCATCTTTTTCTTGCTTGTTTTCGGTTCAACTCACGACAGGATGCATATTTTTCTTTCTTTTGACCAATATCCTAATAAATAGGTTAAAAAGCTAAAAGCGCTCTCTTGAAAGCGCATTTGTTCGCGTAGCAAAACGACAGTTGTTGGACTTCCTCTTGAGATCGACAGCTTAGATTAGATGAAAACCTTTCAACAGATAAAGTCCGATAATCCAGCCATCTGTTTTACAATTATTTACATTTTTCCACTAATATATTTATACTCATATAATTCAGCTACATATAAAATTATTGATTTTATTCTGAGTAGAAGGAAAATAAAATTATGGATTCTAGATCCATGTTTATGAACGAAGGTTAGTTACAAAAACTATACATTTGTTAGTAACTACATTATTTAAAAAAATATTTTTATATAGGATTTATTTATATTTTCTTTAGTTATTTTTTGCCTTTCTCCTAGAAAGGTATAGCAATCACTTGCAAACCGAAAGTATAAAAGTGCTCCAAAGGGCCGAGTGGCATATATCACTCGACTCAGCTCGACGAGCTGAGCGTTTTCTGTATGTGTGTATGTGTGTATGTGTGTGTGTGTATGTGCAGATTTTTATTCTCACTCACTTTTCTCAGAGATGGCTGGACCGATTTTCATGAAATTAATTGAAAATGAAAGGTCTTGTTGCCCCATAAGACACAATTGAATTTTATTGTAATCGGATTTTTAGTTTAGAGGTTATGTTTAAAAATGTGAAAATCATGAAACATCAATATCTCAGAAACTACACAACCGATTTGAACAAAATTGGTCTCAAAAGAACGGGCTACCTAGAAAACCCTTAACTTTTGAATTTCATAAAGATTGAACTTGTGGTTCAAAAGTTATGAAAAGAAACGTGTTCTGAAGACTACTTAATCTCACTCATGTTTCTCAGAGATGGCTGTACCGATTTTCATACAATTAGTGCCAAATGGAAGGTCTTGTTGCCCCATAAGACCCTATTGATTTGTTTTGCAATCGGACTATTACTTTGCCTGTTATGTTTAAAAATGTGAAATCCAGCTATGCAAAGGAACATATTCCGAAGACTACTTGGACTCACTCACTTTTCTCAGAGATGGCCGACCCGATTTCCACAAAATTAGTGTCAAATGAATGATCTAGCTGCCTCAGAAGACCCTATTGAATTTTACTGTAATCGAACTGTAACTTCATTTGTAACATGCCGACTTGTGGAAATCACGAAACTTCATTATCTCAGAAACTACACAACCGATTTGATTATTATTATCAGATGAGCGGGCTAGTTAAGGGTTACCTGATGAATTATGATTGAACACGTGGTTTCAAAGTTTGGCTGCCCTACACGTTCCCATTTCATTTGATTATAATCGAACTTAAGCGACCGTTATGTATTGAATTGTTAATAATACAACGAAAGTCTATTATTTCAAAGATAACATGACTTATTTGAACATAACTAGTGTCATACGAACGAGTCATCTCTCAAACTTACAAATAACAAACTTCATAACAATTTGATATGTGGCTAAAAAGATATGGAAAGAAGAGAAATTCAAAGACTATTTAAAACTATACCTGCTTTGATCGATATATGTGGCCTCAACATAATTTAAATGTGGTGTCGTACTATTTGAACGTTCCAAGTTCATTGATTCCTTGCGGTTTGTTTGAAGTCTGCAAATGCACGACGAATCGGCCATAGGATATGATCAAAGTCAAATAACAAATCGTTTGAAATGATTGGTTTTATCGAAATGACAACATCCTCGTCTTTTGGCTTCTGTACATCGCCTTAATTCTGAATATATTCATATTGGGTGGTATTCTGTCATTATCAGCAGACTTTCTGGCATCAATCTGACACCGGAAATACCCATATTGGGAGGTATTTTTGGTTGTTTTCCAGAAACTAAAAGTGGTTGTCTTTAAATTCAAAATAGTGTCCAGGGTCAATGTTTGGTTTCTTTGCATCATCACGTTCACGGAAATATCCATATTGAGTATTATTCGGTCATTTCCGACTGATGCCTATAAGTTGCCATTTAGCAATTCAAAATTGCCTGAGGTCAACTGTTAGCTCCTTGTATCATTCTGGTTCCAGAGATACTCATATTGGATAGTATTTGTTTATTTGAGGCTGTTTTCCACAAACCGGTAGTCGCCATCTTGGATTTCAAAATGGTATTTAGGATACTGGTTAAAGAAAGACTCATATTGGGTGATATTTGGGCACTTTGGACTGTTTTTCAGAAGCCGAAAGTCGTCATTTTGGACTTTAAAATTGCCTGTGAAATCAATTTCTGTCATCTGGGCGTAATTCTGGTTCCGAAAACATTCATATTGAATGGTATTTGGTCATTTCCGGCTGTTTGCTAGACACCGGAAGTCACCATCTTAAAATTCAAGATTGTGTCTGTGATCAATTTTAAGCATCTGTGCATCTTTCTGGTTCCAGAAATACTAATAATTAATGGGAATCGTCCATTTCAGGCTGTTTTCCAGAAACCGGGAGTTGCCATCTTACAATCCAAAATGTTGTCTGAGGTCGATTATGGAACATATTTGTTACCACTAAAAACATTCACCTGCCAATATGGTTCCATTTAGTTGATTAGTTCGCGATATGTGCAGAAATTTGTGAAGAAACATGTACTTCCAGAAGAGGGAGGGGCGTCAAACCATTATGGACATATTTGTTACCTTTAAAAACATTCACATACCAAATTTGGTTTTATTTTCTTGATTGGTTCTTGAGCTGTGCGAAATTTGTGTTTCATTTTCATGGGATCCCTCCCTTATAGAAGAGGGAGTCGGGTTTCAAACCATTATGTACATATTTGTTACCACTAAAAACATTTACCTGCCAAATTTTGTTCCATTTGGTTGATTAGTTCTCGAGATGTGCACAAATTTGTGTTTCATCCAACTATTATGGACATATTAGTTACCCCTTAAAACATCCACATGCCAAATTCGGTTTTATTTGCTTGGTTTGTTCTTGAGTTGTGCAGAAATTTATGTTTCATTTGTATGGGACCCCTCCCTTCCAGAAGAGGAAGGGGTATCAAACTATCATAGGAACCTTTATCGACACCAAAAACCCCTACATACAAATTTTCACGTCGATCGGTTCGGTAGTTTTCGGGCCTATATGAATCAGACAGACAGACAGACTTGACTGCATTTTTATATGTAAAGATTACAACATCAATATTTTAGAACCTAAAGAGTGAATAAACATTTATTGGATTGAAGCGTTCATGTAAATCTATTTTTACAAATAAAAAATTGAATGAGAAAGGCTGGGTCTGACCGCTAGGTGGATTAATTTAGGTTTTTCTATAACATACAAAACAAAATTGTAAGAATATAAATTCGACACGTACAAAAAAATTCACGAAGTCATCTCAAGGTGAGATAAATTATTCCATCTTGCATCGAAACAATACAACATTCAGCCACTTTTTATTGTTTTTGCGCGTCTGGAGACTGTGTCGCCATATATTCTATCTACAATCTGGACAATGTCCATGTTCCACCGTTCTCTGCGATGCCCGGTTCGCTTCGATTTGTTTCCGATCGGCAACCGATGATACTGTCTCTAGGCGTTTAACGTCGCGTTCCACATTGGCGCGAAATTTTGACACCACTGCCAAAACGTTTCGGAATGCGATCATTTTTTTTTTTCGAAACATTTGTCGCGGCATTCTGAGGCATCACCGATCGCAGTCGTTGATAATTGGTTCTGAATTTAAACCAAATGGCCATCCATCTGCATTGACCCGTTTCAATTCTGTGTGCAAACCATGCATCGAGATATGCACTGTTCAAATTTTGGCAAAGAATCTGGTCCAGGAGGAAAGCGGGCAAAACTAGCTCTTGTCAGGTTAAATTGGTGTTTTTTTTTAACTTAGCACCGAGCTGACAGACACATGAAAATTTTGATAACTGTTTGTCTCGCCAGAAAAGTTTTTTATAAACAGTATTGCAATGTTTGATGATCATTTGATCGCATCATTTCCGATCAATACAGGTGAATACTTCGAAATGTACTAAACTCTTATGCTATTCCAAAATGTGTAAATAGGGTGGTTAATGTCATCAATTGTGATTTCATCGAAACTTCAACTAGTCAATATGACTATAAATTAGAAGTTAACCGTGAATTAACACAACACTAATATACAATTATCACTGCTAACCTATTTTTTTTTTTTTAATCAAAACTTATTTTTGAGAAGCTCTGTAATAGTCCTATTTAAAAGTATTGATGATTACAAATATTTTTAGAGCCAAAACGGTTTGTTCATCGGTGTAATGTTCTCAGCAAAAATTTCGATAATTTGATTTGTCTTTCCGAAAAAATATGCACTTTAAAAACTTTTTTAAGAGAAATAAATTCAATATAATTATCTAAAAGAGCTTATTTGTTCAAAAATCTACTTTTTTACAAAAACTACAAAAGAAAACAAAGCGCAACAATAATGGCTGTCTTGTCATGAAGAAATGAGAAACAAAACAGTTAAAATTTTCCAGAAAAAAAATAAAGCCAGAACGTAAACCAAACATTGGTAAAACATCTTCAGCAAAGCTGAAGACAGTAATTTTGTTCCTCCAGAAAAAATATACACTGTGAGAATTTCTTTAAAAAAAAAAAACAACACAAAAATATAATTATAAATTCAATATCTCAGAAAAACTTACGTTTTGTAAATCTGATTTTTTTTTCAACAAAAACTACACACTGTAAAAAAAAGCAAAGCCTTGGTGCTACATTCCGATTCGGAACTCGACTTTCTGTTTATTATACACAGACTTTTTTCTTCGCAGGCTTTTTATACACAGACTTGTTATATTAAATGTTGAATGTAATAAACTTAGTAAACTTGTTGCAGAATCAATAATTGTTTCAAATATTATCTATTTCAATAGAGTTCATCGAGCAATCAATAGTACTATTGGAGTTATGAGAAGAAGAAAAACGGCCTAAAAACCGCGATAGATGCGCCTGTGCATATTTATTAGATTACACTTTTCAGCCGTTTTGTGATGATGCGATTGTGGTTAGTACAAGTTCATTGAACCGGCATCTGCCTTGCACACTCGGTTTGAACATCCGAAATCACCTCGTGAACCTTCTGTTTGGTCGAATGAAGATGCATTCGGTAATATCAACAGTAATTTCTGTAATACTGTAACCTTTTGCCGTGTTAGCACGCCAATTATCCAACCAACTGCACACCAGATGATCCCAATGCAAGTACAAACCAGAAAAATACATGCACGTAATTTGGTGAATATCAAGAAGCTCAAACAACACATGCACAACATTTATCCGCTGTCGTAGCGTTGATGTACCGTGAACGAAAGCAGACGGCCTTTCGCAATAGCCAATTTTAGTAGAAAGAAACAAAAGTACGCAAAAGGTCTTTCATCGTTTACTGTTCTTGCGGAAGCGAAATGATTTTTATTTAGGAATTTACCACCATGAAGTTTGATTTTTCCAATGACGACCGTCATAAAACTCAGACAAACTTCAATTCGTAATTGTCGAATTAGTATTTAAAAAAAATGCGCACGGTAGCTCCAAAAATTACACTAGGTGGATGCTATCTTCGCAATGCCTTGATCTTGATCCGCAACTGATCTGCTTGGGTAGAATTATGTGCGGTCAAGACGTGTCCTCGCCTGCCTTAATCGCTCGAAAGAGATAGAGGAAGGAAGAGAAAGCTCGACACTGAAGAAAATGCCGTTACAGGAAAATTGCAGGGGCTAGTCGACAAGATGTTACTTTGAAAATAAGCGCGCTCTGCAGCTTGCTGGCTACGAAGTTTTGTTTCGGTATTGGAACAGAAATTGTACTGCAGGAAGGAAATGAGAGAAGCTCCATCTGGTCCCGCTTGAGAACTCAAATGAGTCGTTTCGATAGAACACGATATCATACCGAAGCCTGTGTTTGGTCTTTGCAAATGATATTTTGGGTAGTAAAAGGGTCAGGACGAACAAATGACCGCATCCTTCAAAGCGTAATAGTAAAAAAACGGTAAACGTAAAAGTCAGCTGAACTATTTTTTGTTGTAGCAGAAATGTGGTTGGGCCAAAAAGCACCTGTGCGTTGCACAAATTTCCGGTTGGGTAATTCTGATGACATACAAATAAACGGAAAAGGTGTCACGAGCAGCGCTGATGTGCGACAAACATTAAATTGATCGTCGTTTGGGCGGTAATCAATTTATGACTAAATGCGTACTTTTAGACTGCAGCCACATACATTATAAGAGTTTATGTGGTATTTTACAGAGACAATGGAGCGCATAATTGAACACAGTTGCATTTACTAGTATAAACCTCGTTTTTCTGCTTTGATAAAAGGACATTCGATCTGTAAATTACAATATGGAAAGAATATGAAAACGTTCGGTACCTATTATCGTAATTCAAAATTAACCAATAAAAATCCAACATGATAGAAGTAGATACTTTCACAAAATTTTGCATTTGTAGTGACAAACAATGCCGAAAATTCTACAATGAACTGTTTTAAGATTCACAAAAATTAATAGTAACACCAGCACCTTGTTCTAACAAAATCCATAGAAAAATGAAAAAGATGAGTTTTCAACTAATACAACTTGTTTATATCATTTACATAAAAAGAAATTTGAAGTTTTCGTGGAAATGCACAAGAGTTAATCCTCTAGTGTCCAAGCCCGCCGTTAGATGGGCTTCGATAAAATCACTAAATATCTTTATAAACAATTTTTTAGGAATTTATTGAAGTTTTATAGTGATTTAACTGAAGCCCGTCTAAAGGCGGCCTTAGGCACTAGTGGGCTAATAACGCTAATTTTCAACATTTACACGAAACCTTTGAGCTGTGCAAGTTTCACACAAAACTGACAATACATTAACTATTTAAAAATCCAAACGTCAATAAGTCTCACTAGTGCTTGATCCGTATGGTACCAAGCTAGGGGCCAAAATCGTCCTTCATAGCATGGGGTCCATTGCACAGTTCCTACTGAGATCAAAATATTACCCTGGTGGATGGTGGAACCATCCTCCAAAAGGAAGACGGCCATAACGAGCATAAAGTAATCTTTAAGGATACATAAAAGGCACACCATGGCCAGAAGCACAAAACGAGTGATGAAAAGGCCAATTTATTTTCCTTTCCCTAAACCGTCTCTGAGTGCAATCTTATTTCGCACAGCCATTTTTTGCATGGCACCGAGGCAAACCAAGTTTTACTACACTAAACTGTAGAATGACATATCAACAATCCGTGCAATCTGTAGCACATGGAAATATAAAACATTGCAAAGAAATTTGTAACTTGGTTTACTACTTTAACTTCTCCGAATGGGGTTTCCTTGTCGCAGCAGCTCTCCTTCTATCCTTGTAACCGAAATGTCGCTCTCTTTCCCTTTCGCTGGGTGCGTCAGGTTCGGGTTTTCTTTTTCGAGTGCGCCCCGAAAATCCCGAAAAAGAGACTCGTTCCAGACGCTTCATTTGGGTATCGAATTGACTTTGGCGCCAGTGACACTGCGGGAGTGCCACTCTTCTTTGCCTTCTTGGGACCATATCGCATTGTTAAATTGCAACAAAAAATTCTGGATGCCCCGATCTTCCTGCATCGAAGAATGTTTTTCCATCCTTCCTACCTGCATACTTACCCGTAACAAAACCAGCTTGGTTCAAAGAAGGAGAAAGGAATTTCTTACCCGTTTACGGTTTTCGGCGCAATCTGCAGGGCTTTCATCTTCTTGTTAGGTTTGCTCGGAATACACAAAATCCATTGAAAGGTCATTGCATTTCTGACTGAATTTTTCATCATCACAAAGATTTAGTATTCACTTGAATACAATAAATTGATTTAAATTTATGAAACATTTCAAAATAAATTAATAAATCCTTGTTTTTCGTGTATTAGACTCCTTTTAAAAAATACTGTTTGAAAACTAAGAGTTAAATAGATTTCTTCTCAATAATAACAACAATTAATTCAATAATTTTCACTGAGCTTTCGACTATGTGTCCTTATGGCCAGTTTTATAATAAAAGCGACCTATTTAGTCGACAGTTAGTCAATAAACCACGCTAAAGTCCTTTGACATTATTTGGCCCTGACTCTACTAAGATTCGAACCAACGCAACGGCCAACGTCAAAGCAAACCCTGTAATCTTGTGGCTACGCAGCTCCTCTTGACTGTCGTTCTTGATTTGGTTGAAACTCTGCACAAACGCTCCTAAGAGTTAATGATGTTATTTAGTGCTATTAGTATTTTTTCGAATCACGAATATTTTTTGATAAAGGTTTGTGTAAATAACGTTTTGAAGATTACAAATATTTATTATTTTTCAATAATTTTTTTTTGCGCCAAAATCTTTTGTTGGTATCAAATTGTTGGTTTTCTACTGTAGCTGATATTGTCATAAAAAACTGTTTCACTAACAAAGGGCTATTCATGAGCCACGTAAATCAATTTAAAGAAAATGAAAAAATAATAAACTTGCAAATAAGTACTTACAGCGTACAGGGTGTTCAATAAGTTTGAATACACTTGAAAAATTATTTAAAAATGAAAATACAAGATATTCTCTTTCAATTTTTATTGAAGCCAAGTTACTTGAGAACCTTTCAACATAATTGCTGGAGTAAATAACCCCCCTCTTAGGCTTGATGACGAGCTTGAGACATTTGTTTTCCATCACATATAATAAAAAAAAATGGAAATATCTCAGCCCCCCGATAAGATAACAAGGATCTTTCTGCCTTTCTCCTAGAAAGGTATAGCAATCACTTGCAAAACCGAAGGTATAAAAGTGTTCCAAGGGGCCGAATGGCATATATCACTCGACTCAGCTCGACGAGCTGAGCATTTTCTGTATGTGTGTGTGTGTGTGTATGTGTGTGTGTATGTGCAGATTTTTATTCTCACTCACTTTTCTCAGAGATGGCTGGACCGATTTTCATGAAATTAATTGCAAATGAAAGGTCTTGTTGCTCCATAATATCTAATAATATCCACAATATCTCAGAAACTACACAACCGATTTGAACAAAATTGGTCTCAAAAGAACGGGCTACATGAAAAACCTTAACTTTTGAATTTTATGAAGATTGAACATGTGGTTCAAAAGTTATGAAAAGAAACGTGTTCTGAAGACTGTTTAATCTCACTCATGTTTCTCAGAGATGGCTGAACCGATTTTCATAAAATCAGTGTTAAATGGAAGGTCTAGTTGCCCCATGAGACCCTATTGATTTGTTTTGAAATCGGACTATTACTTTGCCTGTTATGTTTAAAAATGTGAAATCCAGCTATGCAAAGGAACATATTCCGAAGACTACTTGGACTCACTCACTTATCTCAGAGATGTCCGACCCGATTTCCACAAAATTAGTGTCAAATGAATGGTCTAGCTGCCTCAGAAGACCATATCGAATTTTATTGTAATCGAACTGTAACTTCATTTGTAATGTACCGACTTGTGAAAATCACGAAACTTCATTATCTCAGAAACTGAACAACCGATTTGATTATTATTATCAGATGAGCGGGCTAGTTAAGGGTTAACTGATTAATTATGATTGAACACGTGGTTTCAAAGTTTGGCTGCCCTACACGTTCCCATTTCATTTGATTACTAGTGTCATACGAACGAGTCATCTCTCAAACTTACAAATAACAAACTTCATAACAATTTGATATGTGGCTCAAAAGTTATGGAAAGAAGCAAAATTCAAAGACTATTTAAAACTATACCTGCTT
The DNA here is from genome assembly GCF_029784165.1 of Wyeomyia smithii. Taxonomy (NCBI): domain Eukaryota; kingdom Metazoa; phylum Arthropoda; class Insecta; order Diptera; family Culicidae; genus Wyeomyia; species Wyeomyia smithii. Next base: position 124,758,865 of record NC_073696.1, on the reverse strand, counting down.
TGATCGATATATGTGGCCTCAACATAATTTAAATGTAGTATCGTCCTATTTGAACGTTCCAAATTCATTGACTCCTTGCAATGTGTTTAAAGTCTGCAAATGCACGACGAATCGGTCATAGGATATGATCAAAGTCAAATAACAAACCGTTTGAAATGATTGGTTGTATCGAAATGACAATATCCTCAACTTTTGGCTTCTGTACATCGCCTTAATTCTGAATATATTCATATTGGGTGGTATTCTGTCATTTTCAGCAGACTTTCTGGCATCAATCTGACTAGTGATGGGAAACTTATCGATACTTATCGATAATATCGATAAACACCGGTCATCGATATTATCGTTAATTTTTTGACGTTAAAAATAATTATCGATATAATAAGGGTGAGCACAAGTCAGTGCGGCTGCGCTGGTTACTGGAGGAGACCCAAAAGAAGGAGACCTCTCCTACCCTACCCCAGGAGTTGCTTTTGTCGCTAGGTATTTGTTGGGTGCTGCTATTCGACAAGATTTAGCATTGTTGCGGGTGGTGTAAAGGTTCGTGTAACTTAGTACTAGAGAACTTTAAAAAAATATCCAAACTTTTTGCACCATCTCATAAAAAACAATGATACGAAATTGTAATAAAATGCATTTTCTATGGCTTGCCAACTCTTATAATATCATGGACATGCATAGCGGCAGTCTTTTGGTGATTCTCTGGTAATTGTTTAGTTTAACTTGAAACTGTTTAAGTTTAAAGTATCTGTTAACCAACAAACAATTTTTAGTTCCACTAAAAAACCAAATCTACGAAATTGTTGCGCCAAAAAAGTATCCTGATTTATACAGGGGGTAGACAAAATAATTGAGATAAATACAATTCTCTCGGATTTTAAATGGCCAGAACTTTACGAAAAAGAGATCAATTTTGATAACCGGTTTCATTTCACTGGAAAACAGTTTTATATTAGTATTACTTGGGAACTTGGTGTGACCAACCTACACCGAAAATGTTTCGGACTCAAGAGTGTGTGTCAAGGTGTACATTTTTGCAACGCATAGAACGTTTTAGGCAACTAAATTGTCTATCTAAAATACTTCATTTGAAAAAATCTGAGATCACCGATCTTTTCTAAAAGCATTTTATGTTTTTAAAATTATATTTTTTTCAGAGTAGAGATCTTTAACTCATTTTTTTATATTTTTGAAGGAAAGTTCAGATAATTTTTACTAAGATATATTGTTTCATAAGAAAAAAGTTCAAATACAGTTAGGTTTTCTTACGCGGGGGATACATGCCTCTTGAAAAAACCATGTTAATTCAGAAATCCGCTTTAATTCAAAAATTCGCGTAAAAAACCAATTTAAATCTGCTTAAATAACCTTTTAGAGAAAATCCGCGTGAAAATAAGCTGACCTTTTTAAATGTTAATCCAGATAAATTTTCAAACGCAAGTTTGCAAAGTTGCTTGGTTTAATAAGACCTACACACCCACAATGTTCGATTGAATTCTGCTAGAGTGCTGCAAGCTCAAAGAAAATTAGTACCCAACAGGGAAAAAACCGCCAAAATCAACACCCATACTTAATAAATTCATACCTCGATGATTTCTTGGCGAATTTTCAATCTTTGGCTACAAATGAACCCGAAATAAATTCTGATTTATTGACAACATATAAACTTAAGTGAAACAGAATGTCAGAAAAAGTTCTACGCGTTGCAAAAATGTATACTTTGGCACACACTCCGGAAATCCGAAACATTTTCAGTGACCCTTGGTCACGTCCAGTTCTCAAGTAATACTAGGAAACTAGGACAGTTTTCCAGTAAAATGAAACCGAGAGGAAAAGTCGCTGCGTGCACTTGGCCGAGAGGTTGGTGCATGCTCTAAAACAGTGTGGAGAACATGGACATACATGCAGGAAGCGGCATTCCCGTCCACTGGTCTCGGAGCTGCAGGCAATGACGCAGCAACAGCGGTTGAATAAGATGGTCAAGTCAATTTTACCGGTGAATCGCTACGCGGCAGTGGTTTTGGACGACTAGACCTATCTCACCATGGATGGCAACGACTAGCAGGGCTCTTCGTGTTTTATCTCCCCCACGAAGGAAGTGAGCACCGAGGTAAAGTTTATTTCACAGACCAAGTTCCCCAAGAAGGTGCGGCTTTGGCTGACAATCAGTGAGAAAGGTATTTCAAAGTTGCTCTTCTTTCGCTCCGGGCTGGCCGTGAATGAGGAAATTTATAGTACGAAGTGCCTGACAGAAGTTGCGTCGTTCATCAAGAAATACCATAAGCGCGAAGACACGGTGTTCTGGCCAGATTTGACGTCGGCCAACTACTCGAAGCGATCGTTGGAGGAGATGGAGCGGCTGAATATCGATGTGGTACCGAAGTCGGCGAATCCGCCCAATTTCCTCCATCTCCCTTGTAGGAGCCTATGACCACTGCTACCATTAGCTAGATATATTGTCCCCCATCTGCTTCCCATCGAGAATTTCTGGACAAACTTGAAGCGCAAGATCTATTCCAACAATTTTGTCGCGAAAACGGAGGAGGCATTAATAAAAAAAAACGAAGAAAGAGCTTAAAAACACGGCTACACGCATGTTTTCGTTCGCCATGGCGAATGTTCCGGTTAACTGCCGGAAGGCTGCACGCAAGGACGTAATATTTTTTTGTGAGGAAGCTAACATGATAACCTTCCACGGGAAATTTATCCAACTCAGTTATCTGTCTTAGTTTTTTTTCATCACCATCTGAAATAGTTTTTTTCCATCACCATCTGAAAAAAAAAATTTTACCGCAAACGTTAGCTGTCAAATTATCGATACTTATCGATAATATCGATAAAAGCCCCGGAATTATCGATTGTTATCGATGTCGGTTTTGGGCGATATTTCCCATCACTAAATCTGACACCGGAAATACCAATATTGGGAGGTATTTTTGGTTATTTTCCAGAAACTGAAAGTGGTCGTCTTTATATTCAAAATGGTGTCCAGGGTCAATGTTTGGTTTCTATGCATCATCACGTTCACGGAAATATCCATATTGAGTATTATTCGGTCATTTCCGACTGTTGCCTATAAGTTGCCATTTAGCAATTCAAAATGGTGCCTGACGTCAATTGTTAGCTCATTGCATCATTGTGGTTCCAGAGATACCCATATTGAATAGTATTTGTTTATTTTAGGCTGTTTTTCACAAACCGGTAGTCGCCATCTTGGATTTCAAAATTGTATTTAGGATACTGTTTAAAGAAAAACTCATATTGGGTGATATTTGGTCACTTTGGACTGTTTTTCAGAAGCCCAAAGTCGTCATTTTGGACTTTAAAATTGCCTGTGAAATCAATTTCTGTCATCTTGGCGTAATTCTGGTTCCGAAAACATTCATATTGAATGGTATTTGGTCATTTCCGTCTGTTTGTCAGACACCGGAAGTCACCATCTTAAAATTCAAGATTGTGTCTGTGATCAATTTTTAGCTTCTGTGCATCTTTCTGGTTCCAGAAATACTAATATTTAATGGGAATCGTCCATTTCAGGCTGTTTTCCAGAAACCGGAAGTTGCCATCTTACAATTCAAAATGTTGTCTGAAGTCGATTTGTGGCTCCAGTGCATCATTACGGTTCCGGAAATACCCATATTGGGTGGTATTTGGTCATTTGCCGCTGTTTTTCCGACACCGGAAGTCGCCATTTTGAATTTCATAATGGCATTTGGAGACAATTTCTGGATTTTGAACGTCATACTGGTTAAAGAAAAACTAATATTGGGTGGTATTTGGTCATTTTCAGCTGTTTTCAGAAACCGGAAGTCGCCATATTAGAATTTATAATGCTATCTGTGGTCGATTTTAGCTCCTGTGTATTATTATAGATCCGGATATTATTATATGGGTGGAAATCGGCCATTTTTGGCTGTTTTCCAGAAACCGGAAGTTGCCATCTCACAATCCAAAATGTTGTCTGAGGTCTATTATGGAACATATCTGTTACCACTAAAAACATTCACCTGCCAATATGGTTCCATTTAGTTGATTAGTTCGCGAGATGTGCAGAAATTTGTGAAGAAACATGTACTTCCAGAAAAGGGAGGGGTGTAAACCATTATGGACATATTTTTTTTTTATTCTCGCTTATTTTCCGTCGGTCTGGTTCCGCCACTGTTGTGGCCAATCACCGACGCCCAGGGAGGCGACTCCACACCCAGGACCCTAACTCACGACCCGTTTATTAACGGACCGGCGCCAACGGCTTTACTTCCTCATGCGATGGAAGGCGTGATCCCAGAGATTTTTCGCCTCAGAAAATCTCCCGGTGTCGGCTAGGATTGAATCTAGACCAGTTGGGTTGGTTGTGAGTGGATCACGCCACCTCACAACCATCGACACCTATGTCGGCGGTGGGATTCGAACCCAGGCGTCGAGCGTGGTTGGCGGAGACGTTACCAACCACACTAGGCCCCCGCTCGTATTATGGACATATTTGTTACCTCTAAAAACATTCACATACCAAATTTGGTTGTATTTTCTTTATTGGTTCTTGAGCTGTGCGAAATTTGTCTTTCATTTTCATGGGATCCCTCCCTTATAGAAGAGGGAGTCGGGTGTCAAACCATTATGTACATATTTGTTACCACTAAAAACATTCACCTGCCAAATTTTGTTCCATTTGGTTGATTAGTTCTCGGGATGTGCACAAATTTGTGTTTCATCCAACTATTATGGACATATTAGTTACCCCTTAAAACATCCACATGCCAAATTCGGTTTCATTTGCTTGGTTTGTTCTTGAGTTGTGCAGAAATTTATGTTTCATTTTTATGGGACTCCTCCCTTCCAGAAGAGGGAGGGGTCTCAAACTATCATAGAAACCTTTATCGGCACCAAAAACCCCTACACACAAATTTTCACGTCGATCGGTTCGGTAGTTTTCGGGCCTATATGAATCAGACAGACAGACAGACTTGACTGCATTTTTATATGTAAAGATTACAACATCAATATTTTAGAACCTAAAGAGTGAATATACATTTATTGGATTGAAGCAGTCATGTAAATCTATTTTTACAATTCAAAAATTGAATGAGAAAGGCTGGGTCTGACCTCTAGGTGGATTAATTTAGGTTTTATGTAAATTTTCGTCATAAATCCCGCTTTCCAGTAAAAATTTTAGTTCCTGACTGATTTTTTTTTTGTGGGTTTTTTATAGAAATTATGGAATTCACTTTTTTGCGATGTTTAATGGGCTCTGTGTTTCAAATAACTGAATGCGACGCTGACCCAAACCATGTAAAATATTCAAAATTAACCCCTACAAAAACAAGTTAATATATGGAACAATGTGGGACTCCAACAGAATTGCAAAAAGTGCAAAAGAGTGGTTTTGTAGCTTTAAAAAGTCATTTTTTTTTCACGAATAGCGTTTGGGCCACCTGAAAATATTTTTTTAGAAAGTCGAAGTGTTCTACAGGAATACTACAAATAACATTATCTTTTATTTAGGGTTGAGCACCTTGACTTTTGCAACATCGATTCTTTTTAGGACACCCTATTACACAGGCAATGAGACTGTCTTATGTTGCACACGACAGCTCATTCTTGCGCATTTATTTTGTTTTTTCGGACATGACCTGTTTGTCCTTTCATCGATGATATTGAACTCGCACTTCTTTTTCTTAGGTCGATATATTCATAAATTTTTCCATATTCGGTATTATTCCCCACGTGAGAAAAAACGTGTTTCACACCGCTTCGCTTTCATTATAGCATCGGCCTTACTCTCGTGAATTATAATCACCTGACGCTCATAATCACCTGACGCTCGGGCTTGTGCCGAAAGATATCGCGCTGTAAAGACTGTCATAAGCGACAGCCTAAGTCGAGTTCGTTTTTGCGGTGTAGCTACATGAGCACTACCCTTATCAACTGAAGGTGTTTTTCACTTTATGGACTACACCAAAACTACACTTTTTCTGTCCCGGACTACATCCGGAAGCAATAAGATGTAGTTTGAAACCACAATAAAAACAAATGCTGTCAAACATAGGCGTAACCAGAGGGAGGCAAAGAGGGGGGGCGTTGTTGACATTGGTGCAAAATTTTGTTTTCAATAACTCTAATAGGGGAACTAGTCCATTATTCATCTCAGCCCGTATATTCATCTCATTCAACATATAAACACAATTGAAAACAGGAAAAAACGCATATTTTCTTCTTAAACTTATCTGCTAATCCATGGAATGGATTCTTCTTAGTTCACTTCAGATTCCTCATAAAGTATAATCTTCAAAAACTCACTTAAAAGCAAAAAAAAAAATTGATATTATAGTCGGGCATCAGCACTTGAAAACTCATTTAATTCATTCACCTACCTCAGAAAACAAAATCCGCGCATCGTTCTGTACGGCTACAACGGGACTCGTTCAGCAGCCAACGGAAGTTTTTTTCATCACTAGCGGACCACTTTTCATTTTAATTACTAAACAAAATCACTCACTACACTAAAAGTACTTTAATCTTTGAAATGTTCACCTCAAATTTCCTAAAACAAGCTTGAATTAGCAGAAATATATGAGATGAATTTCTACAATTCCTAAGTTTCAACTGTATGTATTTTCATCTGTTTTCACTACGTTGAAAAAAATCAAGAGTTGCCAAATCAGTTTCTGTTAATACGAAAAAATCACACTGAAAATGTTGAATTATTCCGACATAATTGACACAAATCTCCAGCACTGTAGTGGTTACCTAGGTTACCAATTTTCCACGTAAACAACTGCAGCGGATATCTAGGTAACCTACTACGACGGGCTGCGGCTACGTTCATTCATGATAATGTGATTCATTCATGATTAACAGTGAGATGAATATAGGGGCATTGTGAGATGAATAATTGAGCAGTGATTCAAGTTTTGAGATGGATATGGAGGAAGCTATGTGAAAAATGGTTTGTTTTACAAAATTCAGGATAAATTTAGCTAATTTTACTAAATATACAATGCTAAACGATTCCATAAGAGTACGTAAGCATATTTAGCTTATTTGTTCAATGATTTCGTGAAAATTTGGTGTTTAATCCGTGCATTCTTCGTGAGTATCGGCTTAATGAGATGAATAATGGAGCAGTTCCCCTAGCACAAAACGTCATCTTTAGCTCATAGAAACATCTGTGTAAAGTATCAGCCAGATAAAAAGTAATTGATTGAAATGCTCGCCCTATGTTGCATGGAATTGCACAGGTTTTCTACATTGCAGCGGCAAAAGGACCAGGCAAATCCGCCTGCATCAACTAGTTTGGAGTACTGGAACTGAGCTGTGACAATTCCTGACCTTGATTCTCTTGAAACCTCACTGGAAACACGATTCGGTGAAGATAGTGCCCCTGCCTACGCGTTGTCCTTGCTGCATCCCGCTAACGTAATACGCATGTCGTTGGAAGAGTTCAAAATCGAAGCTTTCGTAATTTTTTACGTAGTTTACAATTTTGTTGAAGAGGTGGAAGTCTGTTATCAACATTGCAGCAGCATGAGAGCAGACCATAAGAGAGCTGGATCTTATAGACCTGCTAACTGAAGCCCGTTCTTTCTTCCCTGCGACTGACAAAGCAATTAAAATTGCACTTGCTTTACCATGTGAAACATGCACGATCGAACGCTCGTTCAGCACATTACGTCGGGTGAAAACCTGGCTGATGTCAACAATGGTTGAACAGCGGTTGAGTGCTCTCTGCTTGCTGAGTGTTGCGGAGAGTGAGTGTAAAATGAGGCACTTGAAATGGTCCGGTGTTAGATTCTGGAACTGAAAATCTTCACAGGCTCGATTGACGTTGTCGCCGTAGCTGATAATATCTTCAGATTCGCATTTCACTAACTGCAGACACATAAACCGCTTCCGGAGCGTTGACGTTTGATGCCCGAAGATTTCATTTAGAATCTTGCCTGTGTCTTCAATTTTCACGTCCTTGGGAAGCTTTGGCAGGATGTAGTTGAGATAGCGGTTGTGCGAATGGGTGTCCAGCTTCCAGAGAAGAAGACGAACCTGCGCCGCATCATTCAGCTGGCCTGCGTCGTTCTCGAAAAGGTCATGGTAGCGGTTAAACCAGTGTCCGAACGTAACTCCGTTTTATTCGTCGAAGACAAACTCGGTGATACTTGATTGGAGAGACTCCAAAAGCTGCTCAGGGGTTGAATACTGAGGCTGCTGCTGCTGGGCCGCCATCTGCTGCAAAAGTTGGGCCATCTTGAGAACCATATCTTGAATTCCCGGTTGCGGCTGCTGATCAACTCTGTCTTCTGCCATGTTCGTGGATTCCTAAGATCCTCGTCGTCAAAATGATATGCCCAAAGGTTTAAATAAACTTAAGAGTTTTCACCAAAGAACATCTATGTATTTATATTCGAGGTTGGACAAAGAATAATCAAATTTTCTACTCTGATGTCAAAGACAACTTTTCACTGGTTGCCTTGATGCAACAATCACTAAACACTAGTATTTATTTCTATGTTTCAAAATACCATTTTTTTACTCAGCCCCCCCCCCCCCCCCCCTATTTGAAATTCTGGCTATGCCCATGCTGTCAAATGCCGTACGAAAAAAATTACAGCTGAGTGTAATTTTGTTTGGCTGTTTGTTTTCAAGCTACAGCAGTTCTACACTGTCGCGAAAACGAATGCGACATTATAACAATCTACAGACATAAAGAGTAGGGATGTTACGGATAACCGCATCCGCATGAAAATTGACATCCGTATTCGCATCCGCTTCCGCATCATACCTTGCGGATGTTGAAAAATATATCGCTTCATAAAATTTTGTAGAAAAATTTCCCTTGGTTTATTTGCTGCTCACTTAAATAACTTTTGCACTGGAGAGCGACATGGTCATGCGAAATGGGCAAAATAAAACACAAAGGATGCTACGGATATCCGCATCCGTAAATGCGGAACATTCGCACAAAATTGACATCCGCAACTACATCTGCATCCGCAATCACACATCCGCATCCGCATCTGCAGATGTCTAAAAAATGACATCCGTAACATCCCTGATAAAGAGATAAAAAATAATAGCCCGTTTGGCATAGCATATGTGCGTATATAAGGCGAGCCGAATTAGTTTAAAAAATACTGTCACGGAAAAACAGTACTTTTCAGAAGTCTGGTGATATACAAAGAATTTTCGAAAATTCAAAGTTCTCGGCAAACCTCTAACATATGAATATATTTAGGCCGATACAAATTTCATTTTCATTTTATGTTTACCCTCCCCCCCCCCCCCCCCATTCAAAAATGTTTAAAATTGGAAGGGGAAGAAAAAAAGATCAAGCCGTTTTGTTAATGATCTCGACTTTTCGACAGCGTATATGCTTAATATAGCAAAAAACATGTCCAGTGACAGTGAAAGTGTCATCAAAAGGCAAGCCAAATGATTAATAATGATAATAATGTGATATTTGCAACACACTTTTGCATGCAAGTTACAAACGTCGTAACTTGTACACAATTTTTTATGAAAGCTATTACTTTTTTTCTTCTCAGTGTTATTTTTTTTGCAATCCCCTTAGCTAACTTTGATAACCGTAGATATAAAAACCATTCAAAATTTGTATCAGCCTTATTTTCAAAAGTTCAAACATTGTTTGTAAAGTTAGGCAGACACGCTTCTTACGACACATTTTTTTTAAATCGAAAATAATAAATAATAATAATAAAGGGTAACACAAACAGGCGCACCAGAACAAATAACGCCTTGTGTATGTACAGTGAGTTATCCGTAATCATCGCCAGAAGACTCTTATTGGTATTGACTTTTATATTGTTAATCAACTAAAAAAACCAAAGCCTTGGTGCTACATTTCCATTCGGAACTTTATTATACACAGACTTCGCAGCCAACTGTTTAGTGTACAGGACAGTTGCTGGGCTAGGCGCTACGATCCTACTGACACTAACAGTCTTTCCTCGTTGAAACAGCATCGTACCTCGAGACCAACTGGGAGATATTGTTTATCAACTACGAATCCATAAATTGTTTTGTTTTTTTGATTATTTGATGATCTAAATTTTTCTTTACATTTGACTACAATTTCTTAAAAAATAACTACAAGATAATGTTTTCTGACTTTGATGAGTAAAAAAATGAAATTCTCATTAATTTGAAAATAACAAAACAATTATGTGAAACTCATATTGCAGTATAACAAACATCGTCTCAGCTACAGTGTATGAAGGAAATAGGGCCGCTAATAAAAACTACAGCTAAAGTAAAATGTAAAACATGAGTATAGGTATCCTTCAGTTGTCCGGACTTCCCCTAGTGCTGACACGCTCATGCATCATGGGAGGAAGTTTCGGTTTCATTACCAAAATAACTTCCAAACACCTTTACTTTGAAGAGTTCCAGAACTCCCGATAGAGAAGAAAAAATACGCAGCAGGTCGTGTTGCTATCGACGCTTCCTTCCTGTTTGTACTCCCTGCACACTCTAGTACCCTTGCCACACCTGGCTCGCATAAAAAATGATCCATATCCGAACACCGAAAACACACACAAAAAAGCCAACAGGAAGACACACACCATTCGTAACATTCCCGCAAAGTCACACGCGTGCACCTTGTTTTTTTCATTGCCGGGCACATGTGATGCGACATCTGTTTTCGTCCCTACTTCCCCGTCGCTGCTGCCACTGTAAAGTTATTAATTTATACTTTTGACTTTTTTATTCCCTCATCGTACTCGTTTCCTCGCGACAAAGGCATCCCTCGGGAGAAGGAAGGGTGAACTAGCACCTTACATCCTAAGCGAACATCTTGCCATTCCATTCGATGCTGAACCTGCTGCAGAAGGCGGTTCGGGACAGAACTACATAAACCAATTGGAATGGTAACAGGCTAAAATACGCTAGAGGCCAACTGCTTCTTTCGGGCGAAACGGATAGATGTCGTCTTAAGCCTTGGTGCGTCTGATGTCTTTCTCGTAATGAAAAAATTTTAATAACTTCATACCCTGTTGCCTGGAGTGAGAAAATTTGCTCTGACGTTAGGTAGTGTCATTTGTAAATAATGACCGAATTGGCATCTGCTATAGAGGAACGAATGTGGAGAGAAGGTGATAACAGAACAGAACAGAACTACCAAACACAGAATGCATTGTGGAAATATTAGTTCTGATGAAAGATTGTAATTTCTGAAAATAAAAGATCTCTCTATATACTAACATCATTCGTTGTTTTGCTTTCGTCTTGATTAGACGCAAATTGTTTATCTCCGTTTGATTCGCAAAATAACAATACACGAGTTATCGTACGGGTGTTTTTATTTTGTCGATCAGTTCTTGTGCTGCGCGATAACAATAGCCTGCAGTTTATCGGTAGAAACATCTTCTGCACACTGGTAGGGGCAGGCTACCCCGCCAGTGATCTGATACGCAGCTGATATATCAGCAAGAATAATTCTCCCGCACCGCTGTTCCCCGCTAGCAGCACGGACCATCATACGATCGAGCGAGTGGCAGTCAACTACAAGTGGCATCTACAAGGTCAAGTGTAAGATACGGCCACTGTGTCACAACACGAAGCTGGATCGTCATTGTTTGTTCTGCGGAGACACTCGAATAATCCAACTATCAGCCGTGAGGTCGTGACTTAGACTTTCGGTGAAGTATTCACTTTAGAATTTTTATCATTTTTATTAATATTATTATTTTATTGTTATTATTATAATTATTATAATTATTATTGTTATTATTATTATTATTGTTATAATTATTATTATTATTATTACTATTATTACTATTGTTATTAGTATTAGTATTACTGTCTTTTTTTTTATTTTGATCCATTGTAGTTTGAAAAATTGTTTTTCAAATTTAATATCAACTACTTGATCCCCCCACCCCCCCCCCCCCCACATTCGAAAATTTATCGTTTGTGTGCGGTAGAGCGTAACGCTCCCGCAAAATGGACGACATGCATGTGCAACTATTCCTGGATGTGGAAACAAATGGGGAAGAGATTGAGATCTCCCCCATCAATTCCCCTCTACTTTCCCCGCTACCTAGCCCCGTACCAAGGGTACCGGCAACACGGGTGAAAGCTTACCCAGATGCTTCGAAAGGTCCGTTCGTAGTTTTCTTTAGGCCCATAAAGAAGCCTCTTAACATTATACAAATAGGCAAGGACCTGGCAAAACAGTTTTCGGACGTAACCGAAATTACAAAGGTTAGACCAAACAAACTGCGAGTTGTCGTGAGTAGCTTGAAGCAAGCAAACGCAATTGCTAGCTACGAGCTCTTCACGAGAGAGTACCGCGTGTACATCCCTGCCAAGGACGTGGAGATCGACGGTGTGGTTACCGAAGGAAGCCTCACGGTCGATGACATTTTGCGTCACGGGGTTTGCTGCTTCAAGAACCCCCTGATTCAAGATGTAAAGATACTGGATGTCAAGCAATTGCATTCAGTATCCATCGAAGAAGGGAAGAAGAAATTCCTCCCTTCTGATTCCTTCCGTGTAACATTCGCCGGATCCGCACTGCCGAACTACATCTCTTTGGAAAGGGTTCGTCTGCCTGTACGCCTGTTCGTACCGCGGGTCATGCATTGCCAAAACTGCAAGCAGTTAGGTCATACAGCCACCTACTGCTGCAACAAGACACGCTGCAGCAAGTGCGGAGGCAATCATGCTGAGACCGCTTGCAGTGAGGCTACTGAAAAGTGTCTTTACTGCGAGGGAACTCGGCATGACCTTTCGGCGTGTCCCGCGTACAAACAGCGCGAGGAAAAAATTAAGCGTTCCCTTAAGGAACGATCAAAGCGCTCTTTTGCAGAAATGCTTAAGAGGGCTGAGCCACCCTCGGCAGGAAACATCTTTTCCTTTTTGCCAACCGATGAGGGTACATCTGACGATCCCGTCGAAGGGTGTTCTTATGCCTTGCCAGAGGTATCTAGGAAGAGGAGAATGCTCAACTCTCCTAATCTTTCTCGCAAAGGTCGTAAGATAACCCCTAGCGGAATGACCAATAAGACAACACAAAAAGGAAGCGGTGAAGAAAAACCGAAGCAAGTGCCCCCCGGTTTTAATTTCAAATCAAACCAGGAGTACCCACTGCTTCCTGGGGCACCAAAAACCCCTCGTGCACCCATTTCTCGATCAGAAGACATAAAAGAAACAGGGTTCATAAAATTCTCTGATATTGTGGACAGGATATTTAAAACATTCAACATACCAGATCCCCTACAAAATATTCTTCTTGCCCTTCTCCCTACAGTGAAAACCTATTTGAAGCAACTCACAGCAACTTGGCCCCTCATTTCAGCTATCGTATCTTTCGATGACTAATACGTCGAAAGAGGTTAGGAATTTTGTCACTGTTTTACAGTGGAACTGCAGAAGTATCATCCCCAAATTCGATTTATTTTCACATTTGATAAACACATACAATTGTGATGCGTTCGCGCTCTGTGAAACTTTTCTCAATTCAAATGACCAACTTAATTTCCACGATTTCAACATCATTCGTCGAGATCGAGACTCACACGGTGAAGGGGTACTTTTAGGGATCAAAAAGTGCTATTCTTTTTTCAGAATCAACCTCCCCTCGATCTCGAATATTGAAGTTGTTGCCATTCAAACGAATATGAATGGAAAAGACCTTTGCCTTGTTTCATTATATATTCCCCCATCCGCGCGGATTGAACAGAAGCAACTCCTTGATATAGCAGAATTGCTTCCCGCACCTTTTTTGATTTTGGGAGATTTTAACTCTCACTGTTCGCTATGGGGGTCGCTGTACGACGACACCCGATCTTCTTTAATCTGTAACTTGATCGACGACTTCAATATGACAGTTTTGAATACTGGGGAAGCGACACGTGTACCTAATCCTCCAGCACGCGAAAGTGTGCTTGACCTATCCCTCTGCTCGACATCACTAGCGTTAGATTGCCAGTGGAAAGTAATCAACGATCCCCACGGTAGTGATCATCTTCCAATCGTTATATCGATTGCTAATGGTTCAACTCCCCCGAACCCAATCGATATTTGCTACGACCTTACACGTAATATTGATTGCAAGTGTTATGAGTCTATTATAGCGCAATCTATCGAGACTCACGAGGAACTTCCTCCGGAGGAAGAATACGCGTTCTTAGCTGGCTTGATAATCGACGCCGCGACGCAAGCTCAGACGAAACCGATACCCGGGGTAACGATTAGACAGCGCCCTTCCAACAAATGGTGGGACAAAAAGTGCTCTGAGCTGTACGCGCCAAGGTCCGCGGCGTAGAAGGACTACCGGGAGTACGGCACTATCAACCTGCTTCGAAAGTACGAAGCACTGGGCAGGCAGATGAAGAGCTTAGTAAAGGCGAGAAAACGCGGGTACTGGCGGCGGTTCGTAAACGCGTTGTCGAGGGAAACAGCGATGAGCACTCTTTGGGATACCGCCAGACGCATGCGGAAACGTGACGTTTCGAATGAAAGTGAGGAGTATTCAGATCGCTGGATACTCGATTTTGCCAAAAAGGTCTGTCCGGACTCTGTACCGGAACAGAAAACCTTTCGCGACGCGTTATTAGTAACTACGGAAGAGCCTCCATTTTCGATGTTGGAATTTTCAATGGCTCTCCTGTCGTGCAACAATAAGGCTCCAGGGTTAGATAGAATGAAATTCAACCTGTTGAAGAATCTACCCGACTCTGCAAAAAGACGCTTGTTGAATTTGTTCAACAAGTTTCTTGAGCTAAATATTGTTCCGCATGACTGGAGGGAGGTAAAAGTCATTGCTATTCGGAAACCCGGAAAACCTGCCTCTGATCACAATTCATATAGGCCGATTGCGATGCTCTCTTGCCTCCGGAAATTAATGGAGAAAATGATCCTCTCACGGTTAGACAAATGGGTCGAAACAAACGGGTTACTTTCAGATACTCAATTTGGCTTTCGTCGGGGCAAAGGGACGAACGATTGCCTAGCGTTGCTTTCTACTGAAATTCAACTAGCCTTTGCTCGCGAAGAGCAAATGGCTTCTGCGTTCATGGATATTAAGGGGGCTTTTGACTCTGTCTCTGTAGAAGTTTTAAGCGCGAAACTTCATTCGCAGGGACTTTCACCAAATTTGAATAACTTTTTGCTCAATTTGTTGTCAGAAAAGCATATGTATTTCTCACATGGCGATTCGACAACTTCCCGAATTAGTTACATGGGCCTCCCCCAGGGCCCATGTTTAAGTCCTCTCTTATATAATTTTTACGTCAATGACATCGATGAATGTCTTGCAAATTCATGCACGCTAAGGCAACTTGCAGACGATAGCGTTGTATCCATTACTGGTAGCGAGGCTAGCGATCTGCAAGGACCATTGCAAGATACCTTAGACAATTTGTCTGAATGGGCTCTTAAGCTGGGTATCGAATTCTCTCCGGAGAAAACTGAGCTGGTCGTTTTTTCTAGGAAGCATAACCCAGCTCAGCTGCAGCTCCTACTAACGAGTGAAACGATCTCTCAGGTTTTAGTCGCTAAATATCTCGGGGTCTGGTTCGACTCTAAATGCACCTGGGCTTGTCATATTAGGTATCTGACACAAAAATGCCAACAGAGGATTAATTTTCTTCTTACGATTACCGGAACTTGGTGGGGTGCTTACCCATGAGACCTTCTAAGGTTATACCAAACAACGATATTGTCAGTTCTTGAGTACGGCTGTTTCTGCTTTCGCTCCGCCGCGAACACGCACATTATAAAATTAGAGAGAATCCAATATCGTTGTTTGCGTATTGCCTTGGGTTGCATGCAGTCGACCCATACGATGAGTCTTGAAGTGCTAGCGGGTATTCTTCCGTTGAAACATCGTTTTTGGAATCTCTCTTACCGGTTACTAACTCGATGCACAGTTATGAACCCATTAGTAATTGAAAATTTCGAGGGGCTGGTCGACCTTCAATCTCAATCCAGATTTATGATTTTATATTTTGACTATATGGCTCAAGATATTAATCCTTCTTCATACGATTCCTCCAATGTCGCACTTTTAGATACTTCTAATAATGCTATATTCTTCGACACCACCATGAAACAAGACATTTCTGGTATCCCGGATCAATTGCGACCCCAAGAGATCCCTAAGATTTTTTCCAATAAGTTTGAACATGTTAGTTGTGATAAAAGGTTTTACACTGACGGATCTAATCTAGATGAGTCCACTGGCTTCGGTGTTTTCCACGAAAACTTTACCGCCTCCTACAAACTCGATGCTCCTGCTTCCGTGTACGTCGCAGAACTTGCTGCTATTCAGTACTCTCTTGGGATCATCGAAACCCTGCCCATATCCCACTACTTCATCTTCACAGACAGTCTCAGTGCCATTGAGGCTCTGCGATCGATGAAGACTGTGAAGCACACCCCGTATTTCCTGGGGGAAATACGACGGTTTTTAAGTGCTTTAACAGATAAAAAATACCGGGTTACCTTAGCGTGGGTCCCTTCTCATTGTTCCATTCCAGGCAATGAAAAGGCTGACGCCCTAGCTAAGGTGGGTGCTATTGATGGCGATATTTATGTAAGACCAATTGCTTATGATGAATTTTATAGCATTTTGCGTCAGAAAACACTCAACAGTGGGCAATTATCATGGAACTCAGATGAACTGGGACGGTGGCTACATTCCATTGGATGTAGGTCGGGACTTCATTTGCGTGATGTCCAGACTTATGTCCAATCACTATACGTTAAACACGCATCTCTTTCGTATAGGGCTTGTGACAGTAATCACTGCGTTTGTGGCGATGGCTACCATGACATCGAGCATGTTGTTTGGTCGTGTACCGAATACTGTGGTGTTAGGTCCGAGCTTATAGATTCCCTTCGGGCCCGAGGAAAACAACCGAACGTACCCGTTAGAGACATTCTGGGGAGCTGTGATCTCCAGTACATGACACAGCTATACGGGTTTATAAAAAACGCTGGAATTAAAATTTGATTTTTTTTATCTATTTGCTAGATTACAATTCTCGTCATAAAATGAATGAAAATGATACACCATGGTGGAGACACTAAAACGAAGACCCGGCTCCTTCATGTTCACGCAGACACCTCAGACCAAAACTGCTCAAATGGAACATCACTGCTTAGCCATGTACAAATAAATGAATCCTGTAACTCAATATAGTTAAAATCAAAATTGTAACTCCCCTCCTCTCACCTTAAATCCCCACTAGCTCGTAGTCGGCCGCGAGATATAAAAATGGGCCTCCCTCTTTTCCCTGCTAGCCTAGAATTAAAAAAAAAACATGTACTTGGCTCAGTTAAACATAATTTGTATCGTGCCGTGTCAAATAAACTATTTTTAAACTAAAAAAAAACTATATACTTACAAACCTCAAGACATATTATGGGTATTCATATCGAGCTCCAGCCGTAAAAATACTCACCTCCATTGACGAGTAATGGGAGATACACAGTTTGCGGGATTTGTAGACGAGCTCTATGTGAAGACCCCTATTGTTTTAAGAAGGTTAGAGAATAAATCAAAACAACAACTTGTACCAATAATGATAGTCTGAGTTCTTTGTTTTTTATTTTGCACAATTTCAACATATTCTAGTATAGAAAACTTGACTTTGCTCTGGATGTATTAAAATCTGATGATCTTGCACAAGGAAAAAAAACACAAGGGTTGAACTACATATGATATAGTTTGTTACATTACGTGTTTCGAATACCTATGTTTGAAATTTTATGAAAAAGTGGAGTTGAAGTGCTACCGAATTTCAATTTGTACATATAAATACGACATCACTGAACAGAAACTGAACAAAAACCATGTGATGCGAACTAACAGTCTAACAGTCTGAGTGTGCATGTTCATGCAGATAGAGATGCTTAACTCAACGAGAAAATATTGAATTTTCAATAATTTTTTTCTTGTCCTCATGAGGACGGGTGTTGTTCAATGTAATATCGAATATAATGTTCATCTCTATGCTATCTCCGACAGTGGGAATAAGCCACTTTTCTGATAATTTGACGGCCCAAATATTTTAAATGCCAGCATCTCGTAACGTTTGCGTGTTGTCAAAATACGACAACTTTTCATTAGAGGAAGTACAGGCTGATTTACCTAATACTAGTGCTGCCCGCTACCGAACAAAGGAAGCTCTTTGCTAAAGAAAGCGCCACTGCACCAGCTGGCCCTGCCACTGCTGCTGCTATCCGCTGCTAAGTAAGGACTGTCGTAGTCGCTATCCAGAACTTATATGACTGGTTTAGGTAGAAACAGGCTCTTATATAAACCAAATGAAGGGTGTACGGAATAAAATTGCATGACAAAAAAGATTTGGTATATTATGGTAGGTAGTAAAATAAAACATGTTTTCAGTTTTTTCACTGTTCGTTTTTTCATCCCCATATCCAACTGCACGAGCTTTCCTCTTAACACTGCTCATAAGGTCTTGTACAACGTTTGGATGCACTGTTTTTTGTGTGGAAATCCACTTTTCTTCATATCCTCCTCCGATTTTACTTCCTTAAGATATTTTCGGAATGCCTGCTTCCTAGCCCAGTACTTTTCAATTGGCCGCAGTTCAGGTGCGTTGGAAGGGTTGAGATGCTTCGGTAGGAAATTAACTTCCTTGGTCTCGTACCACTACAGAACATCTTCCGAGTAATGACACGAGGCTAAACCCGGCCAGAAAGTTGTGGGACCATTGTTCGACCTCAGGAGTGTAAATAAACGCTTTTGGAGGCATTCCTTTAAGTATACCCGCCCATTGATCGCCCCGGTTGTCACGAATTGGGTGCTCCACTTTCCACACGAGCAAATTGCTTGCCAAACCATGTACTTTTTGGTAAACTTTGACACCTTCTTCTTTCTAACGTTGTCAGCAAGGATGTGAATTATCACTCACGCTCATTATTTTCGCAAGCTGATAGCTCATTTAATGAACACATGAACTATGTATGGCGAACTTGAAGTCCTTAAGTGGTACTACAACTTTGTCGAAGAGAGTAATGCTTGTATTCAAACACCGCATCTTGAACGAAAGTTTTACTCAAATACAGTTTTTTAGCCACATCTCTAACTGAACTGTTCGGAGCGCATGAGCTATGAAGTCCCAACTGGTGCTAATGAACACATTACTTACGTCTAGCGTGACTATGGCAAATAGTAAATGCTCCTTCTATTTCACAGTGGTATCAAGATACCCAGTAAACAACGAACCAGTAATTGAAAAAAACATGTTAGTTTTAATTCTAGAATTAAATTTAGCTCGTAGTCGGCATCGAGGATAAAAAGACCTTTTAAACCCTCGGTGTACCTTCCCGGTCTGTAGAGAGTAATCCTTCCAGACACCATTACCACAATATCTAACAGACAGATAGATCTGCATGTTGATGGGTCACCTGGTGATTCGGCACCTTCGGCAATAGGATCATCCTCTGTCGCTTCCACCTCTCTAGAATGGGTACTTGGATCTTTACGTTTTGCGCATTTCTAAGACATTTGGCATGAAAAGAATCCGATTCCGTAAATTTCATTCTCCCATTCCCGGCGAGTGATGCCATATGGCATCATCTGACATTCAAACTTTGATTTCAGTTTAACAATTATGTTTGAAAATTTGCACGATGTAACTGTAGGATTTCGGATTTTATTCGATGTGATAGCACGCACTTTTAAGTTTTTACCGCTTTATTCTAGCTGATAGTTCGAGTCGACTACTCGCGCGTACAGTCTAATCGGTTCTCCTCACGGTTGCGCAGCGGAGCTGTAAAACCGAAGGATACTGCAGAATATACAGTGTTGCCAGATCTTCAATGTATTAACTACCTTACAGGGTTGGAGTTAAACACAACCCGACATCTCTCTTTTTCTCATTATAGTTGTTTAATTTATTGATAAATTATACTTGGTAATCCTTCGAATAACTTGGTTTACACAGTGACATTGATGGGCGTTCTCCACTATGAATACCTCTGTTCTCAGTATCGATTGGATTCTCTTCTGTATCTTTTCCAGTCTGTGGTGGTAGCTCCTCTGATTCAGGTGGATCGACAATGCTTACCTGTGGATGTGGATATTTCATCAAAGGTTTCAAATGGGCTATGTTGCGATGAATGATCCGATTTGATTCAGTTGACCGTAATTTGGCGTCTGACCCGGTGAGCTTAACAATCTCAAACTCCTCTGGTGCAAATGTAGAAGATAGTTTGTTCGTTTTATTCATTCGTTTCACAACACATTTCTCCTTCCTTCAGTTTGAAAGGTTTTGCATTACGACGGATATTGCTATACTCTGCATCTTGTAGTTTCTTCTCCCAATCCCTGTCGCGTATTTCCTCTTCATCAATGTGTCCTTTTCGATTATCAATACTCGGCAGTTTGTCTCGCATAATTCGACCAAACATTAACAAGGACGGTGCCACTCCAGTTGTAGCATGAGGTGTAGAGTTATACATCAGGAGAAATGTGCGTAACTCCCATATCCAGTCCGCGATATTTGATTCTTGACTTATTTTGAGGTTCTTGAGTATTGTCTTATTCGCTCGTTCGACCTCGCCGTTGGCTTGAGGCCAATAAGGTGTCGTTCGTCTGAGTTGGATAGCGTACTCTTTGCAGTATTTATACAACTCTTCACTAATAAATTGAGGTCCGTTATCCGCTTTCATTGTTTTTGGTATACCGAATCGACAAAAGGTTTCGTGAAGTGCTTGTACGGTATGTTTGGCTGTTATTTGTTTCATTATCACTGTTTCAGTGAACCGACTAAAATAATCTACTATGACCAGAAGATTATGTCCCGCAGGGGACCCATGAAGTCTATCGCAATATCCGTCCATGGTTTTGTAGGCATTTTTGACCGTATCATGGGTTCAGGAGCTCCTAGTGTTGACATTAAGGTGCACTGTTTGCTACGCTTAATGCATTGCTCCACCGCTTCGTCCATTGACGGCCACCATACCTTTTGACGCAGGCGACGTTTCATTGACGCAATACCTGGGTGCGACTCATGAGCTACTGTAATTACTTTGTCTCTTAGTGGTAAAGGAATAACCAATCGATTTCCCCTTAGAAGGGCTCCGTCAGTTTCGCATAACTCTGCGGCATACGGTCTATATTCTTTCGGTAAATCCTTAGTTGAACCTGAAATAAGAGCTTTAAACACTGCTTGTAGATTATCGTCAGTATTTGTCATTTCAGCAACTTCGCCAATCGTCAGTGCTTCTGGTACCACTTGTTCAGCAACACTACGAATATATTCTTGGCTGTTAGCAAACTTTGTTCCTGGAAGATAAAGCTTAAATTTCTCCACGCTCCATACAAAGGACAGAGCGTCTCTTTCAGTCTGGAAGTTTTTTTTACGATGTCTGTTAGAGATTTACTTGCGTAGGCGATAATTCTGGTTGTTTTTAGCTCATTTTGTTGGAGTAAAACCGCTCCCAGACCAGTCGGACTTGCATCTGTGATAGCTTAGTCTTATCCTTAGGGTTAAAAAACCCTAGATAGTCAATTTTGCAAATAGCTGGTTTTATCCCTTCGAAATCTGTCCTTTCTTTTTCTGTCCACTCAAATTGAACTCTAGAGCGAAGCAGCCGTCTCAATGAGTCTGTCTTAGTCGCTAAGTCAGGAATGAAGCGTCCTACATAGCAGACCAAACCCAGAAAGCTTCTCAGTTCCGAAAAATTTTGTGGCTCTCTGAATCTCTGAACTGCTTCAATTCTACTCTCGGTAGGCCGAATTCCATCTACGGAGAGCTCATGTCCCAGAAACTCTAATGACCTGACGTTATACCGACATTTTTTTCGCTTAGTAGGACTCCGTACTCAGACAATCTCTGTAACACCGCTTTTAATCTTTTATCGTGTTCATCCTTTTTCCGAATACAACCACATCGTCAAGATATACAATGACCCCGGCCAATCCAGCTACCACCGATTCCATTACCTTTTGGAATATTTCGGGGGCACAGCTTATCCCAAACATTAGCCGTTTGTAACTAATATATGTTATTATATTAAATTTTGGACATTGGAAATAATGAAAAAAAATACAAGGAATAACTCTCAGTTGCGCTATTACTCTTGTTAATAATAATCCATAGGACAAAACAATATTTACCTGAATAGGCCCTGCTTACTGATGAAGGTAGTTATGGGTCGGGACTTCTCAGAGATTTCCAGGTGGTAGGCGTCTTTAATATCGATTTTGGAGAATCGCACTGCCCCGTTCGCCGAACTCAGCAATTCATCCACCAAAGAAAGAGGGTGTGTCTCTCGTAAAACAGCCTTGTTCGCCTGTCGCATATCGAAACAAAGTCGTATCTCTCCTGAGTCTTTGGTCACAGGGACCATTGAAGATACCCAAGGGGAAGGACCGTCAACTCGTTCGATGATATCCTGCTGAAGAAGTGAATACAATTTCTCCTCTATCTTCTGCTCCAGCGCTATTGGGGGTCTTCTGTAAGGTTGCTGTACCGGTTATACTTCCGTGTTTATTGGTATTTCGACTACCACATTGCGAAACTTGGGAAACGGTTTTCCTCTTTGAGCTTTGTCTTCCACTCGTCCAACATCAAATCCCACCTTGAGACCCTTTAAATTTTTCGCCGTTTCATCTCCTAAAAGGCACTGTTGACCGTTGTTGACCACGTAGAATTTCGCGACATCCTTGTTTTTCCCCGCCGTTATTTCCGCTTCAAACATTCCAGAAACATTGGCTCTGTCGACTCATAGGCAATAAGGTTGCGGTCAATCGTTGTACTCATATTATAAATTCGTATCCCTGCAGCTTTCAACTCATTCCACACACCTTCACTGATGATGTTCGCATCTGCCCCTGAATCAATGGTCATCGGAACATTTACGCCACCAATGTTAAAAAGAAAAACGTTTCAGCCCATAGCAAAGAAAATTTAATCCACTTGTTCTTTCTCCGACTCTTTCATGACTGCTCGGATGCGTTTCGGTTCCGGCTCGTATGTAGACCACTCTTGCTTCCGCTTAGCCGCTTGATTTCGGTTGAAACAACGTTTGGCCCAATGTCCAGCAACTCTACACCTAGCACATTTGGTTCCTTTCGCAGGGCAATTCTCACTACCTTGAATATGCCAACGCTTGCCACAGCGGTAACAAATAATTTTTTTTTTTTTGATTGGCCACGTTGGAAACGTGGATGGGTTCCTCTCGAGTACTGTGGTCTCAAGTTACGGGAATCTACAGGGGTTCGTTGAGAATACGAACGATTAACTATATTTACTTCTTGGTAGTCCTTTCTGGCCGATTGTTTGGTTAAGTCACGGGATTGTTGGGATGATTCTGCCAAACTCGTTCCCAAAGCAATGATGTCTTCCAACGACCTGTCCTTTTGTAGTAGTTTAACTCGCAATTCCTCAGAGGTTCAGCCTTGGGTAATACGGTCAGCTATCAGTTCGTCAACAACGTTAAGATCGTAGTTACACCGAGAAATTTGTTTTCGAAGAGGTTCAAAATAGTCAGTGAGACACTTGACAGCCACGTCGTAGTAAGGAGGATCGATTGTAATATGGGGAACCTTGTCCAACCCTGAAAGATGTCTCAAAAGTTCTTGTAGACCAGGGCCCTTAAGGTATTCTAACTGCGCTCGCTTTTCGTATTGAGTTTCGATTCTTTGAGCTATGAAGAAAGACTCAAGATCATACTTCCATGTCTCCCACTCCGTTGGTAATCGGTTTGCGTCCAGAGTGACATCGAATGGTTTTATTCTACTAGGACCACTCATGTTGCTACGAAGAAAAATGTATTACACATAAAAACAGTTGTAGAAATTTTCTATTACAAATTAAATTTAAAAATGATTGAGTTGGAATTATAATTCATTGTGTGCGTTTGTGTGCCTTTAATTGTATGCATTGCTTCCAAATTAACATCATAATATTAACATTTTCCCAAAACACTGGTCCATATACTTGTTTAAAATAGTGAATCTTTAAACGTAATAGTGCATACGTCTATAATTTCCTCTTTACTACAGTACACAAGTAAAGAAAACATATATGTATATACAAAGAGTCCGTGTTGGCACCATACAAAAATTATATTTGCATGTAATTCACCTCTAATTATTCTCGTAGTGTCACCACACATAGAAAAACGACCGTATCTTTCGATGAGTACATAACCCAATTCGCGAATCATAACGCTCACAACAACCATTACAATTCAATCTTGGGTACATAACCCTATCTATTTTCACATTTCAGGGTAATTAACCCGTTTCTTCCATTTAGTGGGTACACAACCCGATTTATCGCAAGATTTTTGGGTACGCAACCCGGTTCCTCATCACACATTTATACCTCATGTATGTAAACTTCCCCAATTGTTATTTCATTTCCATAGGCTTACGATTTTGCCGTTCGAACTCCTCAATTTTTTCTCTTGAATCTTGATGCCCTTGTTTCGGTCGTATTTACACTCTGCTCATACACGTTCGAAACCTGGACGAGCAAATCGAACACCATTACATTTACAATATTCATTTTGCAGCCGCTGGTATGTAATCTGTCGCTATAGAGCATCATACAATTTATCCCCGTCAATCTCCATGCCAAACCACTACACAAACACACTCCGCTTCGCACGTCTGTGTGTAGGTACCCGCGCTGGATTCCTTTTATAGTAATTGTCTTCACGTTTTTTTTTCGACGTTGACTAACGTCTATATCGAAGTTTGGCCCCTGAATTTGAAAATCTAGTAATTCAACCAGGGAAAACCAGAGAAAAGTGGTCAGGTTTTGAGCGCTTATTTTGCAGTCATCTATAATCAGGTTTTCGAGGTTTTGGCATCAACCGATCAGAAATTCTTTTACGGTTAAATTTATGTAACAAAAACAAACTATTGTTTTAGATACACTATTGAAAAATTGGTAATTAATATCGATTGTCTAAATAATACCGCGCAGCCAATCACTACCTCTCTTTCCAAGCACAGTCGACACTAACGGATACAATCGATCTGACTTTGTTGTTATTGTTGTTGTCACTTTCTGTTTCCGATGTTTATGCTGCTGCTAGCGGAAAAAACCTTGCAAATATGCATCTTTTTGTTGGTGTTAATTTTACGACAGCGGCCGGCGCCCCATCATTCTGATTCCAAAACCACACCAGTGACATGCGGACGCTAGGTGATAGCAGCTGAAAGGAGGAAATACAAAATAGTACCGGTCATCTCGTGCCGGTTTCATCCGTAATGCTGGTGGCTTTAGTAGTAAATGGCTACTGCAAAACACTTAAATGGCTGGAATTCTGGACGGACTAACCAGGAAACTATAATCGGCAACTGGCACCTTTTGGTGCCTCGAAATTTTGGTACAGAAGCGGCTAATTGAATTTTCTGTTTTACCAAATGCTGCTGCTAGCGGAAAAAACCTTGCAAAAATGCATGTTTGTGTTGGTGTTAATATTACGACAGCGGCCGGCGCCCCATCATTCTGATTCCAAAACCACACCAGTGACATGCGGACGCTAGGTGATAGCAGCTGAAAGGAGGAAATACAAAATAGTACCGGTCATCTCGTGCCGGTTTCACCCGTTATGCTGGTGGCTGTTAGTAATAAATAGCTACTGCAAAATACTAAAATGGCTGGAATTCCGGACGGACTACCAGTAAACGAGGATAATCGGCAACTGGTACCTTTTGGTGCCTCGAAATTTTGTTACAGAAGTTTTGTAAAAGAAGCGTTGCAAGCGTTGCACCACCCTCCTACTTTTATATAAAAAGACCATATCAAGCTTGTGTCGGAAACGTTGTTATTTTTATTTTCGCGGCACAACAATTTCACAACGCGGCTCTTGCGGGTACTGCCATCTTGGATTTTTTTTAGAAATAAGTTTAGCAGGGAAAATGTAAATTTAATAGCACCGCACAGCAATGATACTAATAACAATTATTGAGCCCTTTTTCCATAATTACTTACGCTACTATTGGCTAACTAATTCGCCGGAATCTTCCACTTTCTACTCAGGTTTCAAACTCACACCAAGTGAACAGTTGAAAAAAATGTGTGATAAAATAACGAATCCAACAATCAATTAAATCCCATCCTTGTCGTCAAAATTGTAGGATTTCGGATTATATTCGATGTGATAGCACGCGCTTTTAAGTTTTTACCGCTTTATTCTAGCTGATTGTTCACGTCGACTGCTCGCGCGTACAGTCTAATCGGTTCTCCTCACGGTTGCGCAGCGGAGCTGTAAAACCGAAGGATACTGCAGAATATACAGTGTTGCCAGATCTCCAATGTATTAACTACCTTACAGGGTTGGAGTTAAACACAACCCGACAGTAACTATTCAGTATCGTTAGGGAACAGATTGATCTTTAATATGCAATACTGTTTGTGTCAATTGTGAATATAGTTGATTAGTAATAAAAGTTTAAAGTTCATTTTTTTTTGAGGTAAAAACTGATTGCTCTCCACCGCGGCGCGCCGGGAATGAGTTAACCTGCCTGTTAATTTTTAATCTGTCAAAAAAGAAAAACTCTGGCCGCTTCCCTTCCAGTTAGTCTAATTGAGCTCAAATTTTAGGAAACTTAGAACATATGAGAGAGCAGATATACATAAGAAATAAAACAAACTCTAACATAAATTCATATAACTCCAAACTAACCTTATATAGAAAATGGTCGCCAAGAATTCATGTCACGTCGACTTTCGTGGCATCATGAATGGTAAATTTTGAGAAACAGGTTTAATTCGCAGTTTGATAATTATTTCCGATTATAAAAATGCATTATCAGCGTCCAATATTGATGATAGGTAATAAAGTGCAAAAGTTTGGGCAGGTTCTTTGCTTCTGAAAAAACTGATGCATTTAAATAGATCTGCGTGTGCTTTCTATGTAAAAGGCACCAAAATCAGACTCGGTCCTCATCCAAATTCGATTCTAAAATGCTTCCAATAGCAACCGATAAACATCACGTACTAACAAATATACATTTTGCCATTGCGAAACGCATAAAATTGAAATTACAAGTCGCAACCAGAAAAACCACGTAAGAATTGTGCTCAAAACAAATGTGGCCGAGCTTAATTACAGGCTGCCAACCGCCAGGTGCCAGGAAAGCCAAAAATCCACAACATGCCATCGTTCCATTTTCTACCGTTCGCCTCCTTTGCCTAACGTTAAAAAGGTGCAGAACGTTATAAAATGTAGGTTAAGATACATGCATGTCAGTAGCACCTGATTGCCACCTTTTCGCTTTTTCATTCAAATAGAAAATGAATTCGTTAGACATCTGCGGCAGCTTTTTCCTGCGTCGTCCATCCAAATTGTTTAAAATCATTTACTTAGAATTTTTACCACATTTCGTTATCATCTGCTCGTGAATTCGGAAAGACTTATTATTATTTCTTAATATTTCGCCATCGTGTTAGAATACTCCTATGTCGTCCCTTCCTCTTCCCCAGATGTTATTAGAGTCAAACCATGAAAACTTAACCCAGCATGGCAATGGTGATCATCTGCTCATAAAAGGGTAAACCATTCAATTTTTTCACCATGCTTCATTATTTGGTAATTGCACACATTCACGGTACATATACGAAACTGCACTTGGCGTCCAAATGAGTGGAATGTGAGACTGCAGTCAGGGAGTTCTGTAATTTTATTACTCGAACGTTCGTATGTTCGCAGGCTTGGTTTTCATTTGCTGTTTAACTCTTCACGGTGGGTATAAAAAATTATTTTGCAATCTTACGACTAGATATTAATTTTCCGCAAATTTTATACTCCTAATGTTTTCGAGAAAGTGAATTTTCATTAAAAAAATGACATCTTAATGTTACCGTGCAATCTGATATGCAATGATCATATCACAAGGCACTTGATAAACCAACCTTAGCACATTTTTTGCTAATCAACACTGCATTTGTAGAGCTTGTGTTGAAAAAAAGCGAACGCAAGTCACCGGAAGAAGTTCAACTAATGACCAATAAAAAAGCGCAAAGGTGAGCAATACGGATCTACCGCGATGGCACCCTTTCCGAGCCGACCAGCATAAAGATTATCATTCAAGGACCAGTTGTTGTTTTGCGAATGAGATACACCTGTGGTTTGTCAAAAATTGCACCCATCAGTCTTCTTTTGTGTAAAGGACGGACCACGGTGCCTCGATGTTCAAACATTACAATCTGTCGACATGGAAGACCATCTAACGACAACAACACCACACCACTCGATCGTTTGAATATGAAGTTTTGCAGTCATTTTGAAGTTGATTCGTGATGCACCCTAATCGTCGCGAATGCCTGTATCGCAGGAAGTCTTATCGCTTGCATAGGATCTTTCGAACGTGCTGCTGCTGCTGCTGTCGATGCATGCATGGATACGAAACTCATCAAATTAGTTGATTAATATTGCCTGCCCAATACACCGATGATCATCTAACCACTGAACGGACGATGAGCTCGATAAGGCAGCCGGGTGCAATTTGACTTGCCGATGGCACAAGCATTTGACCTGAACCAAACCGTCGAAATATGCAAACTGAAATTCTTCACCTGGCCGATTAGGTCGGTTATACGATTATGATCCCGGGGATTTTTTTTTGCTTACACCTCTTAGTCACATATTTAACTATTGGAACTTGAGTCGATTTTTGTGATAACAGCTGCTTCACCTTTAGAGTTGAAATGGCGGAAACATTTCACCCACTTCGAACACTTTACTCTCAGTGTGTTGATTTATTTGAATTTCTGCAAAAAAAATTATTCTAAAAACGAGAAGTGAATTCCAAAAATAAACCTCAGATTTCTCTAAACTTAAGTTTTCTAGTTAGACGATTTAGTTGCCCAAAACTCTTCTGGATATTTCATAATAGTCGTTATCAGATAAAATGAAACATTTTCAAATTTTTCTCCTGATATTAAAATAAATATATCGACTTATAAAAAAGATTTAAAAAAAAGCGCTTTTCAATTCTTAGTCAAGACAATAAAGTGTGCAAAGTTGCTTATGGTAGTAAGGTATACACCCCCATAATTTTCCATAAAAATTTTCGAGGGTGCTGCCGTCTGGCCGAGTTGCCGCAAAATCCTTCTAACGCCCTTATAGCAAACTACACTTGAGCCTGAAATATTTCTCCGCCTGTGAAAAAACTCATTTTGCAAAGCCAAATAGTCTGCGAAGTTTTATTTGAAAATATGAAAAAAAGTTTTGCGTATTTTCAGATCATTTCGCATGGATTTCCTCAAACGTGAAAATAAAATCGGACACAGGATACGATAGATTTTAAACGGTTTTTAACTTTAATTTCGTTATTTTTGAGCAACATTTTATTACTTTTTGTGTCTTATAACCGCGCATTGGACATAAAAGGTAATAACCAAAAAGTGACAAAATATGTGACGGCCACACGCTTGTATGTGTTTCTGCAGAAGAACCGCCATGCATGTGTATCGAGACTTCACTCGCTGCATTTGTATTGATGCAACGGTCAGGTTCATTTCTGTCCCCTTTTTTCACACATAAACAGAATCTCACTGGTCAAACTCAAATGTCTGGTGTTTCTACACTGGTGCGTTCCCCAGTCTTAACTTGAAATGGGAATATGTAATGTGTGCGTTATCAACATTGTTGCATCCGCCTGCAAGAGGGCAAATGTTTGTGTTTTCTCTAACAAAGTTCATTTCGCATACACATATAAAGTCTTTGATATAATATGAAGTGCGGAACACAGAAAACATAACATATATCACAATAGATCTAATCTCTGGTCGCAGTGATGAGTCCACAAAGGAAAAAAAAAACAGACCAAAGGGAGAATTTCGCATTATTACTTTTAAAGTAATAAGGAAAAATTTCGCGTGTATCATTATTACTTCATTCCTCAGCGGTGGAAATTATGAAAAGCTTAAAGTCGAATTTCCGCAAACAATGAATTTATTACATGAGAGTACGCCTTTCACAGACATCATGAGTAGACACCAGTCGTCTACTGTGATAAAGGGTGTCCCACATCAAATTTCATCACAAAAAAACGCAGTAAATAATTACTTAATTGACCGATCCCTTTCAAACTTTCAGACAATAAAATATAACTCATTAGCAAGTTTATGGCATATTTATTTCATTCAACTTCATTGCCATAACCGTACGCTCGCACCTTGCGCTCAACTCCATTTATTAGGCTTTGAACAACATCTGGCTGCAACCTTTTTTGTACGGACACCCACTTTTTCTTCATATTTGACCTCCTTGGGATGCTTTTGTAGTGCCTGCCTCATAGCAGCTCAGTATTTTCCGATAGGCCTTAATTCCGGTGCATTGGGAGGGTTCATATCCTTGGGTACGAAAGTCACCCCGTTGGCTTTTTACCACTCCAGGACATAATTTACACAATGGCACGAAGCTAGATCTGGCCAGAAGATCGTAGGTCCCTCGTGTTGTTCCAACAGAGGAAGCAGACGCTTCTGTAGACACTTATTGAGGCAGATTCCCCCCGTTTACAGTCCCGGTAGTCACGAACAGCGCCCTTCTTTTGCCACATGAGTAGATCGCTTGTCAAGTCAGGTATTTATTGGCGAACTTTTAAACTTTCTGCCTTCTTTCTTCTTCAGAAACATCAGACTTGTGCCGGGCAGTGAAGAACAACAGCCCCGGAAGCTACCTTAAGGCCACCTTAACGTAATTCTTATCATCCATGATGATGGCAATGATGCTTCATTAGTTTCCGAGCCCGTGGCTCTCTCACCGTACTTTACCGTTCGTCACGATTTGGACCCTTTTGCACTTTGAACGTATGCTATAACTCCCAGTCTTTGACTCTCTGAACGAAAGACTCGGATAGATTCAGCTTTTTGGCCACATCCCTAACCGAAGCATTGGGATTCCGCGTAAACGCTTTCACAACATGCTCGTGATCCTGATCACTCATGGGATATCCATTTTGACTGTAATTCTCCTTCCGTTCGACACTCAGAGTTACGTTTATTCACATGACTACACGATTGGTCTTCCGATGTGCGGATGAAAGCGTTGACGGGCTTTCAGGTGCTTGCGCAAATCGCGACGTTGCTTTTCGGGTGACGCCATTTTATACAATTTTCGAAAAACCAACAGCGTGCAAAATACAGTGTAAACAACACACTCTAAATTACTTGTACCCTAATTTTCAAGACAAAATACCCATAATTTTCTACAGCGTTTCAACCGTGATGCAATTTGATGTGGGAACCCCCTTCATTCACTCAATCAGTTTTAATAATGGTAGGTAATGAAGATTAAAAATATTTTAAAAATGGTATTAAAGACTACAAATATTTTTTGAACCAGAACAATCTGTCGGTGTGACATCTTCGACAAAGTTGTAGATAACAATTTTGTTTTGTTTGAAAAAAAATGTACGCTGTGAAAAAAAATGTTTTAGAAAAAAAAATTAATAAATAATTAATAGTTGGTTTGAGCTAGGAAAATAAAAAAAAAATTCTAACAAAAGGAAATGTAAGTTTTTATGCATTGTACAGGGTGTTCAGTAAGTTAAAATACACTTTAAAAATGTAGTGAAAAATGAAAACACAAGATATTCTTTCCTTAATCAATTTATATAGAAGTAACGGGTGACAACTAAAAATCTGGAATTTTTTGGAGCTCTTTTACTCCACAACAACCACGCTCAGAGAGAAATGAGAATATGTTTATGAAAGCTCTATCTTTCCTCTTTATGGCAGCATTTTTTGTTTTGTTTTTGCATGCTCAGTTTGGTTCAAAATGGCGTCCAAACAAAGAGTATTCCGCAAGCGCATTGTACGGTTCGCTATAAACTGCACAACAATTTTAGCGAAAAGTTCACGGTAAACCAAGCCTAGTGGTTTGGCTATCAATCGATATATATACCGGAACAAATGTTTCAACAACATTATGATTCTATTTCTTTCAAAACACCATACAGATGAAAAGTATGTGTTTTGGCCAGAGAAAATATCATCACAGTACATCAAAAAAACACAAACGTTTCTGAACAACCACAAGACTCGATTTGTACCTCAACCACGGACGACATCGATATCATCGGTATCAACCGTAAGGCCGTGGAGGAGGCCTTCATACCTTTTAAGAGGGGAGCAGCGAGATTGGGACTTGTCATTAACTCTGCCAAAACGAAGTACATGGTAGCTGGCAGAGAGCGTGGGAGTCCCCGTGGTGTTAGTGCTGAGGTGAAGATAGATGGGGAACGATTTGAAGTGGTTGACGAATTCGTTTATCTTGGTACGCTTGTGACATGTGACAACGATATGAGCCGTGAAGTTGCAGCTGCGAACAGGGCCTTCTACGGACTACGTAACCAGCTAAGGTCCCGTATTTTGCAAACTCGCACAAAACTAGCGCCGTATAGGACGCTGATACTCCCGGGGGCCCTTCACGGACATGAAGTATGGACGCTGAAGGAAGCTGATCGACGAGTGCTCGGAGTTTTTGAGCGTAAAGTTCTGCGATCGATACTTGGCGGTAAACTAAAAGATGGAGTGTGGCGTAGACGCATGAGCCACGAGTTGTACCAGGTATACAAACATGCTAATATAGTGCAGGTAATACAGCGGGGCAGGCTTCAGTAAGCTGGACATATGGCCAGAATCTCGACGAGAGAGCCGCCAAAACTATCTTCAGTAGAGAACCAGGAAGAGGCCGTCGACTCCGTGGTAGGCCTCGCACGCGGTGGAAGAAGATGCACGAGCTGCTGGTGTACGAGGAGACTGGAGAACGACTGCCCAAGACAGAAGAAGCTGGACATCTCTAATTCGTTCGGCCCTAGACCGGTGGACGTTCCGTTAGCCAACAAAGTAAGTAAAGTAAGTAAGCACACGGCGTTTATTTTCACGTTTTTTCTCGTCAAACACCAGTGAAAGCTTCCCACGCGATGGATACGGCCCCAAACCAGCACCGACGCGGCACTCTGGATTGTTTATGTAAGACGGAGGGATGCTAGCCAAAATCGACGCCCACAGCTGATCATTTTGGACATTGTGTGGCTGTTGCAAGACAAAGAGTTTCTCATCAGGAAACTCCTGACCGCAAACAACTTTTTTACTACTTCGCAGTAACCTTTTGTTGTGTGCGATTAACAAACAAAAAATGTCTGCAAGTCGACACCATACGCGTCAGCTCTATATGAGACTAATGCTAACACTAATAACAATACACAGACTGCACATGTTACGCATCTACACCACGATGGAAGGTTGTATTCGAACTTATTGAACATCCTGTATATATGTATATGTTATTTTTTTCCAGTGATTAGATTCAACGACCAGTCATACTCTTACATTTTTGAAAACAAAATCCTAATCCTATCCATTTGTTTGAATGAGAAAAATATTTTTTTTGTTTCTTTTTTTTCTTTTCTCTTAAATATCATTTTTAATTTTACGTCTTAAGTCCAGGGGTACTAAAATTCATAGGAATGGTTGAATAGTTAAAATCTTCCATTTTTTCCGTTTTGAGCTTTAGGAATACACTTTTTCTCACTTTGTCGCCCAGTGTTATCTTCAAAGAATTTTATTTAAAACTTAGCCTCGAGACGGTCATTTACATGGCAGATTGTCTAATGTGTGATGAAATCAGGAAGCACAGTGAAACTACCTGTTGACGATATAGACTCTAAGAAGATGCACTTTATGCAAGTTCGATCGAGAAAAAATTAAAAATCCATATTTGAACCAACGAGAAACCCCGTTCGGACTTATTGAAATGCCCCAGAAAATGCCTCAAACGAACAGAATGGCTGATGCATTAATTTCCATGCAATTTCTATGCTAAAACTCTATCTTCACTAACGCCGATCCGTCGTTTTTTTTTTTTTTTCATGATGACTGAACAGTTTGCCTTGAAATTGGACCGTTGCTTGCCAAAAAATTTTAATACCGCAGGTGAAACTTTTTGAATTCCGTCACCGCTCGATCTGCTCCGTTGCCCATACACGAATATTAAGCTGATTTTTTACCAAAAAATATGGAACAAAATTATCTCGGCTATTGAATGAATGCCTTCTTGAAACAAAATTTGATAAATACAGAGCTGTACTTTTTAGGTTCAAATTTATCTTCATGTTTGTGATTACCGCAAGTAAAAGTGTTTTCAACGACATAAACGATTTCTCCATCTGATTGGTTCAATTTCATCAATTTCAGCTGCCTACAGACATTCAGAATACTTGCCTATTTCCTTCGTGCTGGAACCACGAGAAGGACATAAACCATAAATTGCACCACCCGGACTGTCACAACTTTGACTGTAAGACATTATTTTCAGTGCCTGACATCGTTCGGAAAAGCAACAAAATATAATCATAATAATCATTACTTGATAACAAATTGCTCTCTTGCAGGACACGTCTGCACGCGGTCCTGCATTTGGTGAATATTTTCATCTTTTCGTTGCTGTTCCAGCTGATGCCGATGCCAGTAAGGAGAGGCAACGGGGTCAATCGTTGTACTTCCAAGGCTGTTGCTGCAATCCACCCGAAGAACGAGCCAAGCCTCGGGCGAAGTCATTAGTTTGTGCGTCCTTGATTTCGCGCACCTAAGGATCGAGAAACGTTAACAATAGGTGAGGTAGATTTCAGCACACTTTTCCTCAAATTCAAGCCTGGCATTAACCTTCTATAAAAAAGCAGTATCATAGATTCAGTAAACATTGAATAATTAAAACAATAGCAAATCATTACATCATTTAATAATCAAGACACTTCTTGCACCCAGCTTCAACAGTATATAGCGTTATGGTGATAGCGCAACTCAAACAAGCCCCGAAAAGTCTCGTGTTCCTATACTGAAAAACACCTGATTCAACCATAAAACCAGCTTCTTTAGTAAACGCACATGTTTTTTCTCATTCAACGGTCGGCCTCGGTTGATAAGCGTAAGACATAACGAAAATCGCCAGAAAGCGCACCACAAAGGCTGCTATCCACCATGCAATTATGTGGCCCAAGGCATACATTTATCAATTATTTTTAGTCATATGATGTCTACCCAGAACGTCCCTAAAGCAGAAACGCACGCGGTCGGAGCGACATTCTTAGGATCGAAGCATGGTGGCGCAATTAGAGATTGTAATTTGCCATTTTGGAAGTGATTAACGAGGTGTACATTCAGCATAAGAATGGTCCGTGCACTTGCACGTGTTCCCTTCGCAGATGTACGAAGATGTGAAACACCTTTCCCTTTCAAGCCAGACTAACTAACAGGTTGAACGGAAGGTGAAATTTGTTGCTCCTAGCAGTGATCTGCAGTCTCAGTATGCACTTAATATTTGCTTAAAACTCGAATTGGTTCATATCAATTACGTCGTTAACAAACACCTATCAATTACTTCGAGCAGTTCACATGATTAATATTAGTAAATGCTGATCATTTGCAAGCGGTAAATAATTTCTGAATTGCAATTATAAAAGCTAGTACAATGCAGAGAAACACGAAGTTCTGGATCAATTCGGTGGTATGCCGATCAGAAAGAAAAAACAAAAATGTAACAGAAGCTGTTAGTTTGTTACGAAAAAAATCTTATAGGCTGTGTGTTCAATTTGATCCCGTTAGGTGTTAAAATAACAGAAATTATAACAGAAAAGATTATACTATCAAAATATGTTATTTGCATCTCGCGTTGATAGAATTTTGTAATTTTTATTTATGCTCTTCTGATCGGGATGGAGCTGGAAGACAGGCAACCACTGAACGGAGTTGTTTTGTGTGCAAAGAATACTAGTTTTTTCGTCTAGCGTTTCGATTAATTGCAAAATTAGTTTGTTTAGTAGGTGAATAATGCCGTGTTTTCAAATTCATATTTAGTAAAACATGTATGCCCGTTGGTCTTAAGATACGATACTGATCTTCATAGAAGCCATTCCTAAACCACATGGTCAACACGTGGATTATTTTGCAATAATAGGCGCTGTATAACTGTGATTCGGATGGGAGCTGTGGAATGCGGTGTTTCACCAGATACATCTAGGATAGCAGCTGCGTCGTGAGACTGGACTACCAATAATCCAGTAATCAAATTGAATCGGAACAATCGCCAAAGACCCAAATACCGAAGACGGGTGAACGTGAGCTCCTAGCGGTATATGCTCTCACGAGGTCGACCCTCACGTATGTTGAGAACCAAGGGCAGAGTCCTCAACGCAGGGCCGGATTTGGGCGTTGGGAAGCCCGGGACAGATTTTTTCGTGAACCCCTTTTCATTCAAAAAATTTCGACGAAAAATTATGCTACGCCTTCATTCCGCTTGAAGTTGAAGGTGACGACCAAAAAAAAAGTCTTCACTTCGTCTAGGGGTGCTCCTCGAGTCGGGAGGCCCGAGGCAATTGCCCCCTTGACCACCGCCCCCCCCCCCCCCCCTTCAATCCGAACCTGCTTCAACGACAGTCTTATCAACGTATACGAACTGACAAACGACAAAACCCCTGACCTGGAGGAGAAGCTCCGTGAGCTTTTAATGAAACGTAAGCTAGGCGCCTCAAATATGATATAAAGTTCGTAAACGCAAATAGATCACCTCGCTAGACGTCTTTTTCACAGAGGTTGAGGGGAAGGCCAAGGTTCCAAAGGAGGAACTCATCGTGATTTGGCAAGCGTAAACAAGCACATTGATTCAGTCAGAGCTATTTTTTCTAACCTAAAAGAACAAGATCATGCGCTTCTATTTGGCGACTATAATCAGCCTGGTCTAGTATGGAACCTCACCACTCGCAATTATCTCACTGTGGATGTTTTTGAGTCACACATCTCTGCTGCATGTTCGACACTACTCGATGGCTTTAGTCAGAATGGTTTGAAACAGATTAACCAAATTCTAAACACACAAAGAGGGTTGCTTGACTTAGTACTAATATCGGACTCACTTCTAGGACACTGTCAGTTATTTGAAGGCATAGAACCGCTAACTCCAGTAGACCCTGGCCACCCTGTCATTGTAGTTGAAGCTAAACTACCTGTTCCGACCGCTTTTGAACCTTACTCTAACGACACTGTACTGGATTATCGCAGAGCTAACTACGTAGCGTTGAACGAAATTTTTCTTCGAATGGACTGGACGTTCTTAGATACTGCAGACAACATTGACGAGGCAGTTGACTTTTTCTCGCAGTTTGTTAACAATGCGTTGGTTGAACATGTTCCTGCTTGTAGACCTCTTTTTAAACCAACCTGGGGAAATGCTCATTTACGGCGTCTCAAGCGTATAAGATCTAGGGCACTGCGTAATTATAGTAGAACCCGTTGCCCGTTCCATAAGCAACAATTTTTGCGTGCCAGCAATAACTACCGCCTCTACAACCGATATCTATATAAACGTTATTCCCTTAGAACACAAGATAATCTCCGTAAAAATCCTAAGCAGTTTTGGACTTTCGTCAACTCCAAACGGAAGGATAATGGGCTTCCCGTGGAGATGTTTCTAGATCATGACGTAGCATGCTCCCCTTCTGAAAAATGCGAACTTTTCGCCACCCATTTTCAAAGCGCATTCAACAACTACACTGCCTCCGCTCAGCAAGCTACAGATGCGTGTAGAGATACCCCTACCAACGCATGTGAACTGAGGAATTTTATTGTAAACCACCAACAGGTAGAATCCGCTATCTCCAAGATGAAATTTTCTACGTCACCCAGCTCAGATGGAATACCATCCTGTGTCCTGAAACGATGCACGAGCTCATTACTCCAGCCATTGACGTTACTTTTCAACAAGTCTCTCCGTGAAGGCAAATTCCCCACCAGCTGGAAATTGTCAATCATGTTCCCTGTGCATAAAAAAGGAGAAAAGCAAAATATTGCAAACTATCGCGGCATAACGTCATTATGTGCTTGCTCCAAAGTATTTGAGATCGTTATGAATGAAGTACTGTTCTCGAGCTGTAAAAACTATATATCAGCTGACCAACACGGGTTTTACCCCAAACGATCCGTTTCCACGAATCTGGTTCAGTTTACTTCATACTGCCTACGTAATATTGATGCCGGTTCTCAGGTTGACGCAATATATACTGATCTAAAAGCTGCTTTCGATAGAGTTGATCATGGCATATTGCTTCTAAAATTAAGTAAACTTGGTATCTCCGATGGTCTTATTAGTTGGTTCAGGTCCTATCTCACGGACAGACGGCTTTGTGTCAAGATCGGATCCGTATCATCTAAAAGCTTCTCCAACATGTCAGGCGTACCACAAGGAAGCAACCTCGGTCCACTTCTGTTCTCAATATTTATCAATGAACTGTCGATTTTACTGCCACCGGGATGTCGGCTGTTTTATGCGGATGATGTAAAATTATACAAAACTGTGAAACGCATCGATGATTGTCATGTGCTCCAACAATGGATCAACATTTTCGAAGAATGGTGCTCGAGAAATCTTCTAACAATTAGCA
This sequence comes from Wyeomyia smithii, assembly GCF_029784165.1. Classification (NCBI taxonomy): domain Eukaryota; kingdom Metazoa; phylum Arthropoda; class Insecta; order Diptera; family Culicidae; genus Wyeomyia; species Wyeomyia smithii. The sequence goes on along the minus strand of NC_073696.1, from coordinate 124,720,470 downwards.
TCAATAAATGCAATGCAATAACGTTCCATCGAAATCTGAACCCAATCATTTACAACTACAGCATTTCCAACCAACCTCTTGTACGAGTTGACCACATTCGAGATTTGGGAGTAATACTCGATTCTGGACTCTCATTTCACCTTCACTACGACAAAATAATTACTAAAGCCAACAGACAGCTCGGATTTATGTTTAAAATATGTAACGAATTTTGCGATCCTCACTGTATGCGGTCGCTGTACTGTGCTTTAGTGCGCTCGATTTTAGAGTCCAATGCAGTTGTGTGGTGCCCATATCAGCACACTTGGAAAAACAGATTTGAATCAGTGCAGAAGAAATTCGTAAAATACGCTCTTCGACGTTTGCCATGGCGAGATACAGTGAACTTGCCACCATATGAACACCGGTGTAACCTGTTGGGTCTAAGCACACTAGAACACAGGAGATTCGTTGCTCAGGCTGTTTTTGTCGGAAAAATACTGAAAGGAGACGCTGATTCTGAGCAAATTCTGACGCAACTTAATTTTTACGCACCTGAAAGGACTTTACGGCAGCGGGATTTTCTCTCTCTCGATGCCCGGCGTACGGAATACGGTCGCCATGAGCCGATCCGTTTTATGGCTACCAGCTTCAATGAGGTCTACCACCTCTACGATTTCAACTTCTCTAATGCGGCATTTCAACGTAAACTTCTGAATAGAGGGCGAGAACTTCAATGACGAGAATTTTACGAAATTAACTATAAAATTAATGATAGATTTATACTGACTGACCAATCAAATCATGTTACTTGTTCTTTTTTTTTGTATTCGTTCTTGATTATACTTTGTAAATGATTTTGTAGAGTAAGAAAAGATATGAGGTTTTTATGCCTTTTTGAGTAACATACTGTGACTCAAAAGGGCTTTTCCTCATCACGAAAAGTTCATTGAGGCATATTTAGCCAGATGAAAACATCAAATAAATAAATAAATAAATAAATAAATATAACATCGATAAATATAACATCGCCAACTCCCTGAAAGTGAGTTTATGCAGATGACTGCTTCTTCGCGGAAAAGTGGAAACGTCACAGACTGGTCCTGTTGCCGAAGACCAAGATACCGCCAGAAAATCCATCGGCATAAAGATCTATCTGTTTGCTAGATACGGCGGACGAGGTACTTGAGAGGATTATCCTCAACAGACCGGCGATGTACACAGACTGTGTAAACAGTCTGGCAAGTGACCAGCACGGCTTCGGAAAGGGTAGTTCCAAGCAGGAAGCAGTTTTCATCACAAGAACGACGGAGGTAGCACTTCAGCGTAAGAAAGGAGTGTTCGCTATCGCGCAATCGTCACGCTTGACGTGAAGAATGCGTTCAATAGCGTCAGAGCTTAGGAGCATGCCGGTGTCGTTGTACATGATCTTGGAAAATTACTTCCGAAATTGAGTTCTGGTGTACAACACGGAGAAAACACGGGTCAGAAATGCATCCCATTCACCGTTAAAGCTCTGCAACGTTTCATCTTGGGCCTGATGTTGTGTAATTTAATATAAGACAGGGTGATCGGCTTTGCGGACGACATAACGCTAGAAGCCTACAGCGAGTCGATCGAAGAGGTCGAGTTGACGGCTACGCTGTATGCATTCCAAGAAACTGGAGCTAGCGCTCCATAAGACGGAGGTCAGGATTGTACACAACCGTGAATCAGAGCAACAAACGGTGGTGAAGAAAAATACACCTTGAATTTGGTTCTTAGTTTTCGAAAGTGAACTTTCCGTATTCTATCAATTAGGCGATTTAAACCTATAGGATCAGATAGTTCAATGAAAAATGTAAAAAAAACTGAAACCTGATTATTCTTTAATGCAAACTCCGAAAATCGCAGCCACATCACAAATAAAGATAGTTATTTTTACTGCCATCAACGTTGGACCGAACTTCATGCAAAGCGATATTACGATAAGGCTGAAAATTCACTTTCTACCATGGAATCGATACAACTGGTGTAATAATGCGCAACGAAATGAGTATGAATGATGGGCACAAAATGTGGTCATCAATTGATTTTTTTCTTGCGCCATCACGACAGAGGAATCCCAAAACTGTGTTATGGAGCAATAAGTAAAAACATTGTGATAACCGACAATAATGATAGTCAACGACGGTATGCCTTATAATTTCAATTTATTACCATTCGCCATGTGAAGAAAAAGCTCATAAGCAAAAAAAAAATGCAATATCTTAAGAATTCCAAAAAACGTGATATTAGTCCATCGTTCATTTTTGTGTGACACACACAGAAGGATTCAAAGAACTTGGAAACATTGGAAACATTCAAACACTTTGACTGTTACATATGAGATAAACTGCAATAACCGATTGAATAGAGAAAACCACATGCTTTCAGTCAGACGGTATAAATAAACAAACTATGCAGCAAGATGAAAATGAATCGAATAAACTCGTTTTATTGGACTAACTAAACCAGACGAATGATGACGATAGAACTGTACATGCCGACATATGCATTATTTAAACAGATGTAAGTACTGAGGCCGGAACAAATGAAAAGAAGACCGAACACCAGGCAGTTATTATGGCACGTTTGTCTTCCTAATTATTAGATCGATGGTTCAAATGAAACTTGAAATGATATGTTCCAAAATCTGGTTTGATTATAAATTTAGCAATATTATTTTCTGAAAAAGCTGCAGTAAACGACATAATACAGCGTACTATCTACGAAACTAGTCTATATCGTGACACTTGACAGTATAATAAAAACTAAATATTTAGAATCAAATACGCAAGGGCAAGGCGATAGATTATTATTTGTGGATGATTTAGGATGGTTATTTGTATTTGTAATTTGCTTGATGCACAATCAATAATAACAGATTTTCACATTGGATCACAACTCTCGTATCAGTCAAACATTGGCCTTCTTGTTCGGGAGACGGAAAAGCTCACATTGCAAAAGTATCCTTTTGCAGAGGGAATCTTCATAAAATACTACCAACATTTATTTCTACACATATAGTTAGGGCGAATTTCTTTTTTATTTCAACGCGAATAACTCATAATTAGACGGTTTTTATGACAAAATATTGTTTCATTTGTTTACTTCTTATTGAAGGATAGCACATACTAAAAGCTACGCTGTGGTTGCTGTAAATTTTGTTTTTTCTCTAGCTATTCAGAAAAAAGGTTTCAGCAGCATAAAAGGTCCTGAAAAACTGTGGGTGTGGCAATAAATATGGTCAAACGATCTGGTAGCTTTATAGTACATCTGATCTCAAAAACAAAATTTTATAAAATTTTTATTTATTGACATCATCATCATTGGCGACAAATGTCGCGGAACGTGAGATTATCATTTTTTTTAATATAAACGAATTACACATTATTATTATTCCTCAATGCGTATACCGCCTCCAAAACAATATGTGTATGTATACGTTTTTGTGCATCTTTTTCGAGTTTCTGTGATATATAGAAGAACAGATATTTCAATGAAAACACGAAATGCGTAAAAAAAATTATGGCTGAGGTGATGCCACATCGTTTTGACGTTAATGACTCTCAAGATGGAGAATTGTAACTTTTAGGAGAGCTTTCCCAGGTTTGCAATAACCATCCAATTTTTTGTAAGATTTTATTGATTTTGATCCGCGAGAATTTCTTAGAAACCGATTTCTGATAAAGGCATTCAATTTGGAATTTCTGGAAAAGTTATTTATTCCATGTTTCACCACTGTCTAACCATAAAAAACATGTAGCTAAACTGTAAGCTCCATAAAAATGCATAAATTATAATCCACATAAGCGCTAGCATTTCTGTCATCAGCAAATAAAACCATTTTTTAACCACTTTATGAAAAGTAACAGATGAAAGTAAAACCACAGACAAACAGACGTGCATCTTCAAAGAAAAATCCTGGAAAAACTTCGTCCTTTTTCGAAACGTTACCCTCATGCACCACCATGTGAGCTTATTGCCTACTAACTTACTTTCGTAAAACGGTTTTTTGTTTTTGCTAATGGATGTACACGCTTTCTTAAATCAACGCCAACGGCATGACTGACGGTTTTTGTCTTCGATAAGGAATGTGCGTGCTTGCTTATTGCGACACTAACGGCATTACTGCCCACTAAGCAAAATTTCAAAATAATCGTTATTTTTCTGGTCCATGAAATCGTCAACGAGTGGCACGTCTGTTTGTCTGTGGTAAAACTATTAGTTTGCAGATCCAAAAAAACACCCCGTCGTATATGTTTTGAGTGGAAATACCAAAAAATTGCTTGCTTGTAAGACAGTGAACATTCCTGAAAGTGCTGGAGCAGTTGAAAAATCGAAGAATATTTATTTGCTATAAATACATTCACCACCCACGACTTTAAAAGGAACCAAAACAAGGTGTTAAAACACCGCACTTCCGTTTTTTAGTTGCTCCAACAAAGTATCTGGAATTTGTACGAAATATGGACCGTCTGTCGGTAAATGCGTTCAAGCGGCGAAAGTAATCAATATCATCTATTATCACATGCCAGGGGCAGCGCCGTCTGTTTTTTCCGATCCGAATAGGAAAGCCTCCCCGTCCTTCTCACGTTTGGTGCGTCGTTAAAAATCTGCGTTCCAACGATTCCCGCTCCCGATGGTTCATCACAGAAAACATCTGTTAGACATTTCATTACGACAAACAACGCTGCCGCCACACTTTGCCTATTTTTATACCTCGCACGCTGCTGCTGGCTCTGTGCATCGCAGCGTTTTCCTGTGCATGTTCAGCGGGAAAACTCTCTACGCATTACCCTTTTTGGGATGCAATCATCTGCTGTCTATGTTTACGCATATAAGAAGTGCTATGAATGGCCGCCACATGTGTATTGTGTCGTAGTACTAGCCAACGCATCAGAGACATCTCTATTTCCAAATTTGCCGCAAAACGGGTGCACTCAGTGTGTGATTATTCGGAATGGCATGAGTTATTTTTTTTTTTTTTTTTTTTTCTTCACATAACATTTATTTGACACGGCACAAATACAATTTAATGTTTAACGGCGCCAATTATATCTGATGACTTAAAAACTAAAGCAAATTTTTTATCCTCGCTGCCGACTACGAGCTGAAATTAAGTCTAACTTAAAACTAGCATGGGATTTCCAATCAGTGTTTTGTTGTTCAATGGTCGTCTGAAAATCGTCGAACGGCATGTATGGATTCGTTCTGCTGAGCCACGATGTCGTGAGTTGGGACAGAGGCTCGTAGTCCTTGGGTCCTGGTTCTATTGTGCGGGGTCTGGTTGCTGGTTTTGTGCTTAAGGTTCAAACGTGTTCTTGTCGTTTTGTTGGGTGTAGACGGAGGGGAACGGGACTAGACTGGGGCGTGGATGGATTTCAGGAAAACGTATATAAGGGACATGTAGGATAGGTCACGGCTCGCCAAGACATCACGAACAGGAACAGCCGGCTGTCTACCCTCGGCCTGCAGGGAAGCTATTAATTTAGACCTGGCGTCACGGTGTACAGGGCATGACCAAACCACATGCTCTATGTCGTGATAACCTTCACCACAGGCACAGATACCACTTTCCCCGAGCCCAACACGACGGAGGAGCGCGTCAAATCTATAGTGATTGGACATAAGCCGGGAAATCACGCAAATGAAATCCCGACCTACATCCAACCCCTTGAACCACGGGTTCGTCGATACTTTGGGGATTATGGAATGTAACCACCTTCCCAATTCCCCTCTGGTCCAAGCATTTTGCCAACTGATGATCGTATTCTGACGTACAAGTGCGAAAAATTCATTAAAGGCAATTGGTCTTTCATAAATATCACCGTTTGTTGAGCCCACCTTAGCCAAAGAGTCCGCTTTCTCATTACCCGGTATCGAGCAGTGAGAAGGGACCCACGCTAAGGTAATCTGAGTAGATTTTTCGGATAAAGCACTCAGATGTTCCCGTATTTTCCCCAGGAAATACGGAGAGTGCTTAACATCTTTCATCGATCGGAGAGCCTCAATGGAACTGAGACTGTCCGTAAAGATGAAATAATGGTCCGTGGGCATTTTTTCGATAATCCCTAGGGTGTACTGAATTGCAGCTAATTCTGCGACGTAAACAGAAGCAGGATTATCGAGCTTATGGGAGACGGTTAAATTGTTATTGAAGATACCGAAGCCAGTGGACCCATCAAGAAGTGATCCGTCAGTGTAGTACATATTGTCGCAGTTGATGTTTCGATATTTATTGGAAAAAATTTTAGGGATCTGCTGCACGCGTAAATGATCCGGGATTCCACGAGTTTCTTCTATCATGGATGTATCGAAAAACACAGTAGAATCAGAAGTATTTGATAAGTCGACACGATTTGGAATATTCGAAGAAGGGTTAATATTTTGGGACATGTGATTGAAATACAATGTCATAAAACGGGTTTGAGAATTAAGTTCGATTAACCTTTCAAAATTTTCAATCACGGGACGGTTCAAGACCTCACATTTGATTAGAATACGAGAAGACAGGCTCCAGAAGCGGTTTTTCAATGGTAGTACTCCAGCTAAAACCTCCAAACTCATCGTATGGGTCGACTGCATGCAACCTAAGGCGATACGCAAACAACGATATTGTATTCGCTCCAGTTTGATCAAATGTGTGTTTGCTGCGGAGCGGAAGCAGAAACACCCGTATTCAATAACAGACAATATCGTTGTTTGGTAAAGCCTTATAAGGTCTCCTGGATGGGCTCCCCACCATTGTCCGGTTATTGTACGAAGAAAATTCACTCTTTGTTGACATTTTTTCATCAGATACCTCACGTGACAACCCCAGGTGCCTTTAGAGTCGAACCAGACACAAAGATATTTGTGTACCAAAACCTGAGAAATCGTTTTACCCATTAATTGTGTTTGAAGCTGAGCAGGTTCATGCTTCCTAGAAAAAACTACTATCTCAGTCTTCTCCGGAGAGAATTCGATACCTAGCTGTAAAGCCCAAGCAGACAAATTGTCCAAGGTATCTTGCAATGGTCCTTGCAAATCGGCAGCTTTGGCTCCTGTAACAGAGATTACACTGTCGTCTGCAAGTTGTCTTATCGTGCATGAATTTGCCAGACATTCGTCGATGTCATTTACATAAAAGTTGTAAAGAAGGGGGCTTAAACATGAGCCCTGGGGAAGACCCATGTAGCTAATGCGAAAAGTTGCCAAATCGCCATGCGTAAAATGCATGTGCTTTTCGGACAACAAATTGTGCAAAAAATTGTTCAAAATTGGAGAAAATCCTTGTCGGTGAAGTTTACCCGAAAGAATGTCAATAGAAACGGAATCAAAAGCCCCCTTAATGTCCAAGAACGCAGACGCCATTTGTTCTTTACGAGCATACGCCAGCTGAATATCTGTTGAAAGCAACGCAAGACAATCATTCGTCCCTTTGGCACGGCGGAAGCCAAATTGAGTTTCTGATAGTAGACCATTTGATTCGACCCAGTGGTCTAAACGACGGAGTATCATTTTTTCCATCAATTTCCGGATACAGGATAGCATTGCAATCGGCCTATAAGAGTTGTGATTAGAAGCTGGTTTCCCTGGTTTTTGGATGGCGATCACCTTCACTTGCCTCCAATCCTGCGGTACAATGTTTTGCTCCAGGAACTTATTGAACAAGTTCAACAAGCGCCTCTTGGCATTGCCGGGTAGATTCTTCAACAAGTTGAATTTGATTCTATCTAATCCAGGCGCGTTATTGTTACAGGACAGGAGGGCAACTGAAAATTCTGCCATCGTAAAAGGTGATTTTATCGCGTCGTGGCCCGGAGACGCATCGCGAACAATATTTTGCTCAGGAACAGAGTCCGGACATACTTTCCTGGCAAAATCAAATATCCACCTACTTGAAGACTCCTCGCTTTCGTTGACCGTTACGCGATTCCGCATTCTTCGGGCTGTGTTCCAAAGAGTGCTCATCGATGTCTCCCTCGACGTCTCGTTCACGAACCGACGCCAATATCCACGTTTCTTTGCTTTAGCCAAGCTTTTAAGCTTGGTATCAAGCTCCGAATACCGTAAATAGTCGCCAGGTATACCTCCCGTCTGGTAGGCCTTAAACGCGCCGGATCTTTGCGTGTAGACATCGGAGCACTCTTGGTCCCACCACGGAGTGGGAGGCCGTTCTTTGATCGTTACGCCGGGATATTTCTTCGTTTGGGCTTGCAACGCGGCGTCGAGAATCAAGCCCGCGAGGAGGTTGTATTCTTCAAGTGGTGAATGATGTTGAATCGACTCGACCGCTTTTGAAATCATTTCCTCGTATAACTTCCAATCGACATTTCGTGTGAGGTCATACGGAATGTCAATTGGTCGCATGCGAGTTGACCCGTTAGTAATTGAAATAAGAATAGGCAGATGGTCGCTACCGTGAGGATCGAGGATTACCTTCCATGTGCAATCCAACCGTAGCGACGTCGAACATAAGGATAGATCCAAAGCGCTTGGGCGCGCTGGAGGTTTCGGGATACGTGTCATTTCACCGTTGTTTAAAATAGTCATGTCGAAGTCATCGCAAAGGTTATAGATTAAAGAGGAGCGGTTATCATTGTATGGGGAACCCCAAGCCACGCCATGAGAGTTGAAGTCTCCCAAAATCAAACGTGGCGAGGGAAGAAGTTCTATTAAATCAAAGAGCAGCCGTTGCCCAACCTGTGCTCTGGGGGGAATATATATTGAGGCAATACAAAGCTCTTTACCTTGTATTGTCATTTGACATGCGACAACTTCGATGCCTGGAATCGAGGGGAGGTTAATACGATAGAAAGAATAGCACTTTTTAATCCCTAAAAGTACTCCTCCATATGGGGTGTCTCGATCAAGGCGAATAATATTAAAATCATGGAAGTTGAGATCAATATTTGAAGTAAGCCAAGTTTCACAAAGGGAAAATGCATCGCATTTGTTTTTATTTATCAAAACTTTAAACGAATCAATTTTTGGTAAAATACTTCTACAATTCCACTGTAAGACAGAGATAGAATCCTTCATATACGCAGTTGAATTAGGCATCGAAGGATACAATCGCTGCAAGGAGAGGCCATTGGGCAGTCAACTGCTTCAAAAATGATCTAACTGTTGGGAGGAATGCTGTAAGAAAAATTTTAATTGGATCGGGTACATTGAAAGTTTCAAAAATCCAGTCCACAATGTCAGAAAATTTCACTAATCCAGAGTTTGTTTCATCAACTGGGAGTGTAAAAGGAGCAACTGGGGTTTTAGATGTTCCTGGCAGTGCTGGGAACTCCTTCTGGGACTTTAAATTTGCCAGCCCAGGAGGAGTTTGCTTCGGTTTTTCCGCAGCACTGTTTGGTTTGTTTGTAACTTTCATTTCACTTTGAGAAATCTTAGGACCTTTTCTGGGAAGTTTAGGAGAGGAAATATTTTTCCTCTTTCTAGACTCCCCAGGATTGGCGTAAGATGCTCCCGCTGGTGAATCGTCAGAATCGGTTTCATCAGAGGACAACAGATCGAAGGGGTTCGAAGTAACGGGAGAAGTGGTAACGGTCTTCTTCAGCATGTCAGCGTAGGAACGCTTTGAACGCTCTTTGAGAGACCGTTTTATTTTATCCCTGCGCTGCATGTACACCGCACATGTCGAGAGCTCATGCAGATTTTCTCCGCAGTGAATACACTTTTCAGCGTTAACACTGCAAGAATCTTCCGCATGAGACTCCCCACACTTGCCACAACGTGCCTTATTGCAGCAGTAGGCGGCTGTATGGCCTAACTGCTTGCAATTCAGGCAGTTCATGACGCGGGGCACGTAGAGCCTCACAGGGAGACGAACCCGGTGGATCGAGACGTGGCTTGGTAGTGCAGACCCGGCGAACGTAACTCGAAACGAGTCTGACGGAGTGTATACTGTTTTGCCACCGATGATCGATGCTGACCGCAATTGCTTGCAGTCGAGCACCTTTACTTCGGGACACGTTTTGTTCTTAAAGCACCCTTTGGCACTTTGCAGTATACACTCGACGGACAGACTCGAATCGGTTATGACACCGTCGATCTCCACGTCTCGTGCGGGTATGTAAACGCGATACTCGCGTGTGAAGAGCTCAGAGCAAGCTATATCGTTGGCCTCTTTCAGGTTACCGACCACGACACGGAGCTTGTTAGGCCGGACCTTGGAAATTTCGGTCACGCCCTTGTACTCCTTCGTCAGGTCTTTAGAAATCTGCAAGAGGTTCAACTTTTTCGATTTCGGTCCTGCCTTTGGCCGAAAATAAACAGTATAACTGCCCTGGGCTCCGTCTGGGTAAAGCCTGGGGCGAGGGGGGACTGAAGAATGAGCAGGGGAGGGGGTAACAGAAGGGTCAGGGTCAGAGGGGTTCGGGGATGGTGGCGCGGGAGGCGAGGGATCTACATCCATCGCGCTAAGTCTAGCGCACTAGCGCTGACAAGAACACGTACCTTTTTATTTCTCCCTTCCAGTAAGGTTGGTTGTCCGATCGTTCGAAGTAGCAGCCGTTACAGCCAGCAGCACCAATACAGCAGCACCAAACAGCCACCAGCAGCGAGCCAGGTGTGAGATCACTCCACACAGCGATACAACTCGCTGACACTGATGGCTTCTTCTTTTTCCTCGTTTGTGTCTCGTCCACTGCTGTAGCACAATCCAGCCAGCAGCCAAATCGGCTTACGCACCAGCTGGCAGTCACGATGCGAAACAGTTGCACAAAGGCACGACCTTGAACCCGGATTTATTTCACTCGACCAGGCAAACAATGCCAACACTTGTTCACACGTCTTTTGTTTTATACTCTATCGGACCGATCACCAAACACGTCCAGTACTGATGCGTGTTCGGCACAGAAATGGCATGAGTTATTTAATGGAAGAGATTACATCCGCCGTTGCTGGTTTTATTTTGCGTATTATGGTTTGAAGGAATATTGAGATGTGGAAAAGTGAGTAACAATCTAGAATGATTTTTCTCAAAAGAATTCTATGGACATAGTATAACGACATTCGAGCTCTGTGTTCACAAACTAGCTTTTACTTCAAATTTCAACTTCGTCGAGTTCTGGTATACAGCGTAAATGGATTTTTCGAAAACTCCGTTTTAGTCTGTGTGAAATTTTGACATCACTAACTGCTCATTTCTCCAAACAATTTCATGGTGACATTCTTTCCTTTAGAGCGATAGGTCGTTATCGACCCACTGCCGAATCCAAAATACATCACCACATCACAGGCTCATTTTAGGGGCCATCCACATACCACGTGGACAGATTTTTAACGATTTTGCCCCCCCCCCTACCCCTCCGTGGACAACTGCCCATATAAATTCTAAAAAAAATGTATGGACCGTGGACATTACCCAACCCCCCCTCCCCCAAATGCTGTCCACGAGGTATGTGGATGGCCCCTTATCAGCTTGATAATATCCGCCTGCGCCACACTTCATCTTCTAATTTTCCACCAAGCTGGCTGCGTACAAAGACCAAGTGTTCGCTGATCGGTCTCCTTCATCGACCAACATTGATGGTCGAAAAGCACCACAGAGTTTATCAATACCCGAATCTAGTCCCTTTCCCTACCAAGAAAACGGTAAGAACACGTTTTGACCCCGGATTATGAATCAGCAGCTAGGCACCACACAATACCCTCAGGACCCGAGGAATACAATTCAGCTCCTGATATCCTGGTTCAGTGGAATATACCACATATGCTTCTTATTTATAACTATTTGAAGAACATCAAGGTCATCTAACAGCAAATCACTGATTTAAAACAAACTTGATGGTTTTAATTTTAGATTTAATTTTAGCTCGTAGCCGGCAGCGAGAATACTTCATAAAGTATGACACTAAACAATGAAGTAACATAAGCACTCTTGTAACAGTTGAAGTATTTGTATGCACAAGGCCAAATGGCATCTAGGATAAAATGCGAGCTTAAAGTAATTCACAACGCAATGAACTCAACTCATTCAAACACCACAAGAAAGTCACCCATAATGCGTGCAAATAGCCAACTGCAGTGCGCAGTTAAAATATCGATTCACTGTGGATTCGCCAAATACGCACTCGTCGGTAACGGATTCACATGTCGGTAAAGACGATTAGCAAAATAGTTCTGGAAAATCGGCAGCACGGCAACTGTCAGAGATAGAGGAGCTGTCAAAAAGTATCATTAAAGTGCAGAGCAGACGGAAGTTCTTTCTGATTGTGGTGCCGGAACGTCGAGGTTGGTTGTGAAGCTGCAGCGCATCGTGTGCCAGAAAATTACTGCACAAACACAGCGGGAAACATAAAGGATAAACTTTGCCCGTCAAACCTTTCGAGAAGCAAACAAAAGGCCCTCAGAGGAGGTAACCTCAAAAAGCTGAGCACACGTGTACACTTGCTAACGTAAGAACCGATTGGTTGCAGGGATTTTGTTCCTGGTTCCGGTTTTGTCGACATCCTGCGCTGTCGGTCTTGGCCACCACAATCGTCGTGAATGTTTTCTCCAGAGGTGAATACGCACCAACACTGAACCGAGGACGATTCGTAGGCACACCAACATCTTCGAGAGACTTGCCAAAGGGCACGCAACTGGGAGCTGTCTTTTGCCGTAGCATCGTTACAGTGGCTTCGCAGAGGAATTCAGCATTTGGCGGCCGGTTACTCATTGCGCTCGGCCATTGGAGATCGATTCCCCGCAGCAGTTCTTATTATTATTGAATTCACGTCGTCATACGTTGCGTCTTCAAAATTCCGTTCAGGACCGAGCAACCGAGAACAAGCGACGAGTCGTGCGAGCAAGTCCGACCAGTGGAACGCGAGACCGGAGTGGAGCGCAAAAGCCCATCGACAAGGATAGGTGGCAGCAAGCTCGAAGATGGAAAGCAGAATGAAAAGGGTGAGTGAGTGAAAGTGAGATGAGTAGCGGTAGAATTTTAAGCTCTAGAAAGTGGGTTAGGGGAAATGAATAAAACTAGGCATTGTATCAGATTTGTTGATTCTTTCTTTTTGAAGTTTTGGGAAAGCCATGACTCTTGATTCGCAAGCAAGAGACGAACGATTATAACATTGGCGCCCAACTGAAAGATCCACATTTGATTCATTTATTTGGTTACCGTTAAGTGATTTATTTTTGAAATTTTCGTTTTGTGATAGTCACGGTTTGTTTTATAAGATTATTTATCACATTTTGGTTTTGTTATACCCGATAAAAAATCCACTAAAATGGATTATACTCATCTTACAGATGAGGAGATAACCTACGAATTGGCGCTACGCCACATGGTCAACTTAGGACCAATGACGCACCGACTCAAAGTTCAGCGATTGAACAACGCGGTGCAAGATGATCTTGCAAAAAAATATTAGTCGATCGGAGTCGACGCACATCATGAGTCCGACCGTCAACTTTGAAGTTTGCCAATTGGCGGTTGCGACAATACAAAATGAAATTCAACATGCAATCAATAATCATGACATTCATGCACTTACAGTGCTTCTATCGCGTCTTATACACTACAAAAATCGATTGGCCATTGTAAAGCCACCGGGTTTCCTTTCAGAAGCGGTCAAGTCTGCTCGGTCGCTCGTAAACGAGCTTCACAGTGAAGTGAACAGTGTATTAGCCAATCCAGTGAGTCAGCTAGGGCCACGAATAACAGCAGGGGAAGCAGGAGCAGTTGGTGGAGAGGCCACGGATGGAGAGCACAATTTCAGCGGAAGAACAACGTTGCCAGCAGCTAGTTCACCGGTAGTCGCAGGTCGAGGCCGAGGTAGAGGATTGCCAACACATGACTTCTCGGGATATCGGTGCAGTCAGGGAGGAGTGCAGTCGGAGGGACATGTTACACCACATCAAAGCATTAATGCATCCAGCGATTGGCAACCGCAAACCAACGGAGAGATAGCGACTAGAGAGCAACAACGCAATGAGGCAGCAGGCATACAACACACTGCAGCCGGCATGGGGAGACGCATTTTTGGACAGCAAATGCAAACCGCCACAGCAATAGGCGATTCAAGGTGTCGCGATGTACGCGATCAGTTCGATCAGCTACGGGATGACATGCTGCGCTATTTACTGAGGCATGATGCCAGACCAACAGCAGAAAGAGGCGAGGATAGGCGTATACTAAAAGCGATTCACAACTGGCCGTTCAAGTTTAGAGGAGAAAAGGACACAACATCCTTGAACATTTTCTTGGATAGGGTGGAGACATTCGCTAGATCGGAAGGCATGAGTGATGAGGTATTACTAGCTTCGATCAAACACTTACTACAGGAGGATGCATTGGACTGGTACGCGCGAGCTATGGTGCAAGGTTCTCTAGGCTCGTGGGAAGCATTTAAACATGAAGTACGAAAAGAGTTTCTGCCAAGTCAGTACGCACACATCTTGCGTCTAGAAGCAAGCTTCCGTTATCAAGGACTGAATGAGCCGTTCGCCAAGTTTTATCGGGATATCTCGGCTTTGTTCCGATTTGTTTCACCACAAATGCAAGAGGATGAAAAACTTTTCATCGTGAAAAAGAATATGAGCGAGGACTACGCCGTGATCACTGCCGCCGCAAGAGCACGCACACTGAAGGAACTACTCGAAGTATGTACGAGCTACGACGAGACGAAGATGCTACACAGCAGGCAGCGCCGCACACCAATTCCGCATAACGCGTTACTGGAACCCAATTTCGCAACTCCAGCAGCTCCGCAAAAACCAGCAGCTCCTTCTCATCAATATCCTCGCTTGGGTAGGGTACACGCAGTAACACAGGAAGAAGACATACAAGCCGCAGCAGAAGGCAGGCGAGTCGCATCAGAGAGGGATGAAACGCTTCTAGTAAACGACAGGGAGGATTGGCAGTTCAAGCTTGATCACTTGGTGGAGCAAGTGAGCGCGATGAAGGCGTTTCTCACAGCGAGAGGTCCTAGACCGGAACACGCTCAAAGCGATGTTGATTGGACACACAGCGGCCAGCAAACTCAATCAAAACAATGGTCGTCGGCTCAAAAACCACCCGCAAGACAGCCTGCACATGCGCAAGTGTCACAACCTTCGCAAGGGATGCCGGTCAGGCAGTATCAGCAAGCGCGCACACCACAAGACCGACAAGCGCAGTTCGAGAGAAGGGAGCCCACAATGGATTATCGGCAACTAACGTTGATGTGTTGGAACTGTGACGAAGAGGGCCATCGTTTTATGGACTGTCCGAAGCCGCAGGCCATTTTATTTAGGCAAGGAACTCAGCGCGTTGCTCGACAGCGGTGCAAATTGTGCGCTACTAGGAGGGAAGAACGTGCAAATAGTAGAGCAGCTGCAACTACGGAAAAGTGAGCTACAGGGCGGAATAAAAACGGCTGATGGTACACAACACCGAATTCGGCATTTTGTTCAAGTTCCAATAGTGTACAACAACCGCAACGATACTATACCACTACTTCTCGTACCGACGATTCCGGATTGCGTGATCCTTGGTATGAACTTCTGGAACAAATTCGGGGTGAAAGCGATTTGCTGTTCAATGGAAGTACAGGTGGAGACAGCACCGGAGCAAAACGAGACCGAGCAAAAGTCACTAACGACAGAGCAGCAACAGCAGCTTCAGCGTACAATCGAACTGTTTCCCAAGGCGAGTGAAGGCACACTAGGAAGAACCACCCTATATGAGCACAGAATAGACGCGGGTCAAGCTCTACCACGCAAGCAACGGCATTACCCGATGTCACCATACGTTCTAGAAGAAGTTAACCGCGAAATTGACCGCATGATCGCTCTTGACGTTATTGAAGAGGCTATGTTTTCGCCATGGAACAACCCGTTGGTTGCAGTAAAAAAGAAGACGGGAAAGTATCGAGTTTGCTTGGACGCGCGCCATCTGAATTCCGTGATGGTAAACGAAGGGTATCCGATTCCACAAATATCCGCAATACTGAACAACTTAGGAGGCTGCGCATACATCTCATCGATCGATCTGAAGGACGCGTTCTGGCAGTTACCCTTGCAGAAAGCGTCGAGACCATTGACCGCATTTACCGTACCATCCAGAGGACATTTCCAGTTCAAGGTAGTGCCGTTTGGGCTGTGCACCGCCAGCCAAGCATTAGCGCGTCTTATGACCAAGCTCTTTGCTGATATGGAGCCACAGGTATTTCACTACCTGGATGATATAATCATCTGCTCAAGTACTTTTGCAGAGCACATCAAAACGCTGGAAGAAGTAGCAAAAAGACTGCAGCGAGCAAATCTGACCATTTCAGCAGAGAAGTCCAAGTTTTGTCTGCGAGAAATTAAGTTTTTAGGATATGTTTTGAATGAAAGCGGCTGGAAGACCGACGAGGAGAAAGTGGAGAGCATTGCGAAGTTCCCGATCCCCACAAATAGAAAAGAGGTTCAGAGATTCCTCGGACTTTGCAATTGGTATAGGCGATTCATTGCGGATTTCTCATACATCGCTGCGCCGATAACGGAGCTAACCAAATTGAAGACCAGGTTCAAATGGACTCCATCCGCGGGAGACGCTTTCTTAAGGCTGAAAGCAGCGTTGGTGTCGACACCCGTGTTGGCAATGCCGGATTACACAAAACCGTTCGCGATCGCATGTGACGCGAGTGACGTAGCGATAGGAGCTGTGTTGACACAGGAGACTGATGGTGAGGAACACCCGATCTGCTACTTTTCACAGAAGTTGTCATCGGCGGAGTGGAAATACTCAGTAACGGAACGAGAGTGCTTGGCAGTAATTCAAGCAGTTGAAAAGTTCCGTGGCTACATCGAAGGAGTTCACTTCACCGTATATTGCGACCATGCAGCACTGAGCTATTTGAAATCTATGAAAAACCCAACAGCGCTCATGAGTCGTTGGCTGCTCAGGTTAAATGCGTTTGACTTCGAAATAAAATACCGAAAAGGAAGCGTAAACGTAGTCCCTGATGCGCTTTCCAGGATCGTGGCGAGCGTAGCACTCACGGTGGAGCAAATCAAAGATCCTTGGTATAGAAGCTTACGAGAGCGTGTACTCGAGAAGCCGGACAGTTTCCCAGACTTTCGAGTTACTAACAACGAACTGTACAAAAATTGCCTCTGCAAAGATGGATTGGGATTGGCAATCCACAAATGGAAGAGGGTAGTTCCGCAAGAAGAACGAGAGGAGGTCATTAAGAGATTCCACGACTCACCAACCGCAGCACATCTCGGTTTCCAGAAGACTTGGGGGAAGGTACAATCTTATTTTCACTGGCCGAACCTGCGAGAAGATGTCAGCAAGTACGTGCGGAAATGCGGAATATGCAAGGCAAGCAAGGCAGCGAACACAAAAATGATGCCGCAGATGGGATAACTGAAACCGGCAAAAGTTCCCTGGGAACTCATCTCGATGGACTTTGTGGGTCCGCTGACTCGTTCCAAACGCGGCAACACAGTAATACTCGTTATTGTAAACTGGGTTACCAAATACGTCATCGCACATCCGATGCGCAGCGCAGACTCATCAAAGATGGTGGAGTTTCTTGAACAGGAGGTATTTCTTAAGTTCTCGCGGCCACGCATCGTCCTGTCGGATAACGGAAAGCAGTTCCAGTCGCAGGTCTTCAAAACGCTTTTGCTTCGCCACAAAATCGAGCACATGAAAACAGCCTATTACTGCCCGATGGTGAACAACGCCGAGCGCGTAAATCGAGTGTTGATTGCATGTATTCGGTCGCTATTGGATGGAGATCATAAAGAATGGGATCAGAACATTCCGGCAATCATGGCAGCAATCAACAGTGCCAAACACGAGGCTACTGGCGTAAGCCCGCACTACGCAAACTTCGGTAGAGATTTGGTGCTACACACGGACCTGTATACGCAACAGCAACTGAACACGGCGGAGGATCCGAAAGTGGCACAGGAGATGCGCCTGTCAACGATTCGACGGATACACGAGCTCATCCTGAAACGGATTAAGGGAAATCACGAAAAGATGAGGCAGCGGTACAATACGCGAAAACGAACAACCTCGTTTAAGATTGGAGACGTGGTTTGGAGAAGGTCATTTGTACTGTCATCGAAGGTAAACCACGTAAACCAAAAACTAGAGCCAAAATTCGTTCCAGCCATTGTGAAGGATGTCATAGGCTGCAACTTGTATCTGCTAGAAGACGTAGCCACTGGTAAAAAGGGCAGGTACCACGCAAAGGATGTCAAAGCAGACTAAGTGCAGTTGTTCAAGCTATGTCCACAGGCTAGACCTGTCAACAAAAAAGCAACTTGCTACCAAAATACCGCGTAACAACCGGGAAAAACCGCGAGCGCCAGGTGTGATGAGCAACAACATTTTAAAAACTACCTCTCCACCTGGACAGCGTAAATCGGACCATCCTTGCCGAAGCAGATCCCCAGATCGCGCTGAAAATAAGTAACTGACGCACCCGAAAGCAGAGGAAACAAAAGTGGTAACGCATAACCGCTTGCCGTTCGCGATTCGGGAGAAATCGTACCCTGTCGGGCTGGAAACGGTTCGCAGGGAGTTTCGCAACACTCTAACAAGTTCCTGGATAGGAGGAGCGGAAACCTCGAGATCGGCGGTCGAACCGTGGCGACGGAGAGTGGAAGCTTACGGCCACTATCAACGAAACAGGAAACCAGAGGAGTGAAATTAATCGACAAATTAGAAACCGGCAACATCAGAGCACAGGCGAACCGCTATCGTAGAAAAAAAAAAACGACTTACGAGCTTGACAGAAGGACGTAGCAGCCCACACAGGCGCGCCGTTTGCGGAACGAGAGAAACCGGGAAAGTGGAAGCAGAGGTAACACGACGGAGCAGAGCAAGACAACGAAAACGCACAGCAGATCGGCGCGAAGCAAAATTAGTTTGAGCAAACAAAAAAAAAAAAAAAAAAAAAGAGTCCCAATTTTGACAAAGCAAAGCGCCAACATTATCGAACAATTCGTCGTCCTCGACCACAAAGTGATGTCACGCCTGCCGTTCACGCGGCGAGAGAAATCGTACACTGCGGAATTGGATCAGGTCACGTAGGGCAGACCACCAGTTAGGGTCCTCACAGGCCAGCCGTTTCCAGATCGGGAGAAACTGGAACCACGCAAGCTATGAGCATCACCAGCTACAAAAAGCACTAGCAAAAACACGCAAGACGGAAAGAGTTTTACTTCTGGATTGCTGTCACACAGTGTGTAAGATCCAGACGGCAAATTTGCAAGAACAGAAATTTCGGGTCAGAAACAGTTGTCGCAGGGGTCGTCATGAAATTTTCCATTCCAAAGTAACGCGAATCTAAGGCGCGGTAAAACCTTAGCTCTGGGCTCATGGCGATTAAGGGATTAAATACTCCTTTTCCAAGCGCAGCTGTTATCTACATACAAACCAAATAAAAAAAAAACTATCACAATGTTTTAGTCCTATTTTGTTTAAGTTTTGTGTTTTGCGTTTAATTCTAGCCTATTTAGTATAACTAATAGGTTAAGAGTATTCTGAATGTTTTGCCGCCGCAAACGCAAGTTTAATGAAGTTGGGATTGAAAGGACTTAACCGGAGACACCTAGCCAAGCCTTAGTTGGCGTTGATCGAAATCTTTAGCCAGGATTTGCTGGCGTTATTGATGTAGTTTTGGGTTATGTTTGTTTAGTTTAGTCACAGTAAACTCGTGCTAGCGAGAGTTTACGATCACGGTCTTGAATATTATTCAAAGACCTCAATCGATCGATGTCTCCGGTACACTCCTTAACGGTAACGATGTTTCAATTTCTCATAAATCGTGCTGTCGCCGATTTATGAGAAATTCACCTTGGCGGTAATGTTGTGTAACAGTTGAAGTATTTGTATGCACAAGGCCAAATGGCATCTAGGATAAAATCCGAGCTTAAAGTAATTCACAACGCAATGAACTCAACTCATTCAAACACCACAAGAAAGTCACCCATAATCCGTGCAAATAGCCAACTGCAGTGCGCAGTTAAAATATCGATTCACTGTGGATTCGCCAAATACGCACTCGTCGGTAACGGATTCACATGTCGGTAAAGACGATTAGCAAAATAGTTCTGGAAAATCGGCAGCACGGCAACTGTCAGAGATAGAGGAGCTGTCAAAAAGTATCATTAAAGTGCAGAGCAGACGGAAGTTCTTTCTGATTGTGGTGCCGGAACGTCGAGGTTGGTTGTGAAGCTGCAGCGCATCGTGTGCCAGAAAATTACTGCACAAACACAGCGGGAAACATAAAGGATAAACTTTGCCCGTCAAACCTTTCGAGAAGCGAACAAAAGGCCCTCAGAGGAGGTAACCTAAAAAAGCTGAGCACACGTGTACACTTGCTAACGTAAGAACCGATTGGTTGCAGGGTTTTTGTTCCTGGTTCCGGTTTTGTCGACATCCTGCGCTGTCGGTCTTGGCCACCACAATCGTCGTGAATGTTTTCTCCAGAGGTGAATACGCACCAACACTGAACCGAGGACGATTCGTAGGCACACCAACATCTTCGAGAGACTTGCCAAAGGGCACGCAACTGGGAGCTGTCTTTTGCCGTAGCATCGTTACAGTGGCTTCGCAGAGGAATTCAGCATTTGGCGACCGGTTACTCATTGCGCTCGGCCATTGGAGATCGATTCCCCGCAGCAGTTCTTATTATTATTGAATTCACGTCGTCATACGTTGCGTCTTCAAAATTCCGTTCAGGACCGAGCAACCGAGAACAAGCGACGAGTCGTGCGAGCAAGTCCGACCAGTGGAACGCGAGACCGGAGTGGAGCGCAAAAGCCCATCGACAAGGATAGGTGGCAGCAAGCTCGAAGATGGAAAGCAGAATGAAAAGGGTGAGTGAGTGAAAGTAAGATGAGTAGCGGTAGAATTTGAAGCTCTAGAAAGTGGGTTAGGGAAAATGAATAAAACTAGGCACTGTATCAGATTTGTTGATTCTTTCTTTTTGAAGTTTTGGGAAAGCCATGACTCTTGATTCGCAAGCAAGAGACGAACGATTATAACACTCTACATAAAACGGCGCGCACAGGTGTCCTGGCTACGGAATGTGAATGTGGAAGTCGCAACTGTCCATGAGTGCGGTGACCGAAAACGGTAGAACGTGAATTCCGAGCTGTAGATCATATTGCGGGTAAATCATTTAAGTTACGCATCTACTACATGCGTGAACGCAGAAAAAGGAGTTGGTTTTATTCTAATAGAGAAACAGATAGAACGTGTCATTGGATGGCAGCCGATAAGTAACTGTGTAGGTGTGTTGAGATTTAGGCACCGTACCGATCATATGTCTGACCCTTCTTCTAACTCATCATTGGCTTCAAATGGTGAGTTGGCAACCTAGAAGAAGGGTCAGACATAGCTCCGGCTCTCACAAGTTCCTATCTCACGAAAATACGGAAGAGCGCGCACCGGGTGGCTTCACCAGCGAGCTGGTAACCGGATGAATTGAACTGGCCAGGATGCGCCAACGCGAGATGTGAGGGCAGCCGATCAACACAAGGATGTGCAAGCTGAGGTTAAAAGGCCGGTTCTACAAATACAGACCCGGCGACGAGAATGATGCGTTCTACGCGCAGCTGGAGCAGGTCTACGGTAGCTGCCCGTGACGGGACGTGAATGTCGTCATTGAGGACATGAATGCTAAGGTAGAACGGAAGGCAATGTACAGATCGGTAATCGGGCTAGATAGCCTGCACGCCGTGTCTAATGATAACGGCCATCGGTGTGTAAACTTTGCGGCCTCTCGTGGTATGGTAGTCCGAAGTACCTTCTTTCTGCGCACAGATATCCACAAATCTACCTAAAGATCACCCGCCTTACGGACAGAGAATCAAATCTACCACGTTCTAATCGACGGCTTGTTCTTCTCCGACATCGTAAATGTTCTCCGACATCATAAATGTTCTCCGACATCATAAATGTTCGCACCGCGCGAATATAAATTCGAACCACTACCTCCAAGCTGTATGTATGCGCTCAAAACTCTCGACCGTGTATAACACCTGCCAAAATCGAACGCCGCGACCAAATTTCGTACAACTGCGAGACGCCGGGGTTGCACAGGAATACGCGCAGCAGCTTCAGGCAGCGTTACCCACGGAAGAGCAGCTTGGCGCAGCTACTCTTGAAGATGGCTGGAGGAGAATCCGATTCGCCATAGGTAGCACTGCTTTAGCGCTACTAGGTAAAAGGGCTCCGAATCATAAAAATAGAAAGAAACTGGTTTGACGACGTATGCCAACAGTTAATCAATGAGAAGAACGCAACACGGGCGAGAATGCTGCAACACAGTTGGATAGCGAACGGGGAACGATACCGACAGGCACGGAACAGTTGCCAGCAAGAAGAACGAGATCCCGTAACGATGAAAGAGCTGTACCAAGCTAACGACACTCGGAAGTTCCACGAGAAGCTGGACAGCTCTTTTAATGGCTATGTGCAGGAGCTTGGAGGGCAACCACCTTACGGACGAGTGTGAGGTGATCGAAGGTGAAAAGAGCACTTCGATGAGCATCTGAACAGCGATGCAGCAGAGCGCAACTACGGTATGGCAACTAACCTTGGTGCACGAGCAAAAGACTACAGGATTCCAGCCTCCGATCTCCTGGAGGTGGTGGAAGAGATTGGCCGGCTGAAAAACATACAAAAACTGTTGAAGTGGACCAACTCCCCAACCAGCTGTTGAAATACGGTGGAGAAACACTGGCTACAGCCGTGCACTGGGTCATTGTGAAGATTTGGCAGGAAAAACAAGTACCGGAGGAGTGGATGGAAGGTATTTTCTGTCCCATCTACAAAAAGGGCAACAAGCTGGAGTTCTGCAATTACCGGGCAATCACTCTGCTGAACGCCGCCTACAAGGCACCCTCACAAAAACTCACAAATACACACTCAGTTCGTGGGGCTTGGGATTCTTGGATGCCCGCACCACCACGGATCAGATATTCGCGGTTCGGCAGGTCATGCAGAAATTCCGCGAATACAACGTGTCCACACACTACTTATTCTTCGATTTTAAATCGGTATACGACATATTCGATCGAGACCAGCTATGACAAATTATGCACGGCTACGGATTTCCGGACAAACTGACTCGGTTGGTCAAGCGACGATGGATCGAGTGATGTATGTAGTTCAGTATCAGGGGAACTCTCGAGCCCCTTCGAAACTCGAAGAGGTTTAAGGCCTACTGATTAATATTGCCCTGGAAGGTATCATTAGATAAGCGGGGATTAATACAAGTGGCACGATATTTCAAAAGTCGGTTAAACTATTTGGCTTCGCCGACGATATCGGCATTGTAGCTCGGACCTTTGTGTAGATGGCTGAGACATACATCGGATTAAAGGCCGAAGCCAAACGGATAGGACAGGGGTTCATGAGAAGACACTATCTTCCCACCTCCCATCTCGAGGCCAAGTTGGTGGTGATGAAATCGAGGTTTTCGAAGAGTTCGTGTACCTGGGCTCACTGGTAACTGCCGACAACAACACCAGCAGAAACAATCATCGGCGCATTATGGCAGGTAATCGTACATACTTTGGTCTCCGGAGGACGCTCCGATCGAGTAGAATTCGCCACCGCACCAAGTTAAACATCGACAAGACGCTGATCAGACCAGTAGTCCTCTATGGCCATGAGACATGGACGATGCTTGTGGAGAATCAACGAGCCCTTGCGGTTTTCGAGCGAAAAGTGTAGCATACCATCATCAGTGGACTGCCCGGGTGCAGTTTTTGCGTAGAAACACGACACAACGTGTCTTGCAACCACCACTCAGGTATGCAAGATCCACGCCTGGTAGTTCAAAGCATTAAAATCGAGGACAACGAAAAAAACACGGTTGAAAATCCAGCGGTTATCAATTGAAGGACTGGCAACAGAGTACTCGCAGAAAGTTGATGAGCGATTTGTAGAAGACCTGAACGAATAGTGGAGGTGTACCCACAGTACGATCAGCATCACAGCGCGAGAGTTATATAAGTTTGACGCTGAGTGCCAGTGCATGACGGATCAGGAAAATTGCTCCAGAGATCACACTTTGGCTGCGGCTGTGACACGTCATAGCGGAGGGAGATATCGAGCAGCTAGAGCCGCCGAAAAGAGACTTAATCGACGAAAGAAACGTCAGCATTGCGAGCGTGTTCTTGCGAAAGCGAATGGTTGCTTTCCCAAGCTCGAGCGAGGAGCTCTTACAAAACAAAATAATAGAATCAAGAACCAAAACGTGTTAACCCCCGTGATTGCAATGACACGGAGAGTAACCTGAATACCGTTAAATCAGAGGTGGTCAGGCATTGGAAACGACATTTTAGTGTGCTGTGAAATGGCGAGGAAAACAGAGGCATCGAAAGGAGCAAGATTAATATTGAGAATGATGGACAAGCTGTGGATCCATTATCCATGAACGAGGTGAAAAAGCTGCGAAACTGTAAGGTATTTTGGCGGATGATATCGGCATCATTAGTATTAACCGTAGAGCAGTGGAAAAGGCTATCGCTATCCTAGCGTAGAATCTTGCGTTCAACCATTAGCGGTAAACTGGAAGATGGTGTTTGGCGCAGACACATGAACCATGAAGTGTACCAGGCATGCAAATCAGCCGATATAGTCATGCGAAATAAACACTACAGGCTTCATTTGGCTAAACATGTAGCTAGAATGACGAAGGAATGACTAGCAAAGGCTATATTTAGCAGGAATCTCGAAAGGGACCACCAACGAGTATGTCCGCGTAGTTGGTGTTAGAGGCAACTGGAAGATAATAGCCGAAGACCGAGTGACATGGCGGGGTATACTGGATTCAGCACTAGATCGATTATCAGTTTATCGCCGCAAAAGTAAGTAATTAATTCAACTAGAACTGAAAGCAACGTCAAGTAGTTCTGCTGAAAGAACAGGTTTCTTCAACACGTCTTATCAGCATTTATAAAACCGTTTCAAAAAATAAAGATTTATAAAAAATATTATTTAAAAATAAAAAGTTTCCTGTAAAGCAACTTCATTTTATTCTGTTCTTGGTGTGGCTGGTATTTTTTTAGTTTTGAAAACTTTCTATTTATCATCAACGCTCTGCTATTTGTTACTTGTTAGCGACTATTAGCACTTTCAATATAAATTTCGACCGTACCAATTATGATTAATTTTGATTCCGCAGTTTACCAATTGCTTGAATTTGCTGTTGATTGGTTATAAAAATACTGAATCTTATAATGATCCATTTCCTTAGCAATCAAAAACTTTTTATAAGTTTCTGACTGCTAACAAGTTAATTAATTCTATTTTGTTTTCTCTGGAAGACAACTTCACTTGCCAAACACTAATGTAGGTTCGGTTAAGATGAAACGAACTCAATCGCACTTTGTCGTATTATTAATGGATAAAACCAAATGACCACGGTCCGCCGATTGTAATGACCATTAATACTAAATTCCATTGAACCCATTGAAAGATCGCATGCGAAAATTTAAATCATCTACTAATGTAACAACAGTTCAGATAATTTGTCGCATCAGCCGAAAACAGAGAAAATCTATTTCCCGTACCGCACATGTCTAACATAGATCCCATAACTTATCCTGTCATTAGCGATCAAGATTTATAGATATCGCCCAAATGAGAAAATAATAACTCGCCATGTTTACACAAAACCAAATACTGTTTTCGGACCTATTTCTTTGCAGTGCCAGACCAATGAACAAAACTGTCACCGCGGATGACACCAGAGGCAAAGACACAAAATTAAAATTACAATATTTATTTGTCTGGCGAATATGTATAATGGATATTTTTAACGCGCCGTTGAATGCTTTCCTGCACAAAATTGTAGACCCAATATACAAACGACGTGGTAAAAAGGTCATCCGGAAAATTTAAGAGCTGTAAGTAGCATCAATCGTCTTAGCCCACTTCTACTCATGTTTTCCCAAACGGTGTTTGAGTTAGGATCTGGTTTCGGCTCATTCATGTACATTTCCGATAGCAGTAGAGTATGGCAAGTAGCTGTAGAGGAAAAGATCTGAACAACTGGCGCAAAACTATATGATCTCCCTAGGAAACCCATGTTTCCACCCAATTGTCTCGCCGACCCTGCCGTGCTGTGTTCTATTTTCACTTTCACTCCAACCAGGCAGAAAACATCTGTGAAAAATTTTTATTTTCGTTTCCACTGAAAAGCAAGTTTACTGAATCATCTGTAAACACGGCATCGTGCGTCGTCATCGTTAACACAATTGGTTTCATTTCGGCTGCCGTACGAGTTTTAAGACCGCCTTGCGGGCCCCTTCCGCTCATGCCCACGCTGCTATGTGTCATTGCCGTTGGGAGCGTGAAAAACAGTTGTGGAAAATTGTCGCCAGCATTTTCCGCCAGTCCGCGCCGAACGATGCGCGTGTGCCAGAGACTTGTGGCAGCTTGTCGTCTGATGTGGATTTAGACGAGCGCTCTGTTGTACCGGAGATATTTTATGGAGGTTAAACAAGCAGCAGTTTACGAGTTGGCCAGTCCATTTGTCATTCAGCTATGGTTGGCCCATAAGTGTAACCTGTGTCGCTCGCTGCAGAGGAGGAATAAAGAATTATTTATTTTTTGTCGGCTCAGAAATATTAAAGTCAGAATATTCACGGTATTTGCAAGTTGCTTCATCTATTTGTAGCTTTAATGTATAATTATGAAACTGTTTTATAGCTCATTAGGGCAGTATAAACATTTCCGAAAATTTATATGGCAAATCAAATTGTTGCTAGTTGTTTTTTGACCTAAAGCTACGTCTATCCGCAGGGTTAGAATCTCATCTGGATTCGATCTTATGTTAGAATTTTTAACTAAGACTTAAATTATTTAAGTTAAAATCGGCCAAATGTTCATGGTTTCTTAAAGGTTTGTTATTGGTATCAATCACAAAACATTATCATGTAAGTTGTTTTGTGGAAATCAAACTTTGGCCTTTGCCATTTTCATTTGTTTTTATAATTTGCGATGTACACGAAAACTCGTGTCTTACCTGAGGTGTCAGTATTGTTACAACTACGCTGTTGATTTTTTCTGTAACCAGTGACTAGTTTCTAATTTCAGGGTAACTTTTGTAATGCTGAAGTTATAAAGAAAAGTTTGAAAAAGGTCTCATTTTTTTTTGTATTTTGAGATGCATTGAGATAACATTTTGTAAAAGGGCTTTCCTTAAAACAAGGGGTCTACCTTTTTTCATTATTTTTGACACCTTTCCCATTAGACTTTATCCAAAGGCAGTAAAAGAACCGAACAAACGAATAAAAAATTGCGTAAGTTGCTCACGAGCACGGCAGACGGTAATCAATCATACGAGCCCAATGTCAATGAAAGGGCTATTTTGAACACTACCACTGTATCTATCCCCCCGGAGTGCTTGACGCTGTTGAGCATGGGTCCTAAGTTTGCTCTCCCGTACAGATCGTTTGCCGAAATGCCTTTCATTCATCTTATTGCCGATGTTGAAATGGTCTTGTCTTCGGAGACGAATCAAGATACACGTGAACGAACGAGATGCCAAGTCATTAACGAAATGCAAAACTTCTTAAGAAGATCCTCCACCAGCACACAAGTCGAAGTCTTTTGTCAGCGGGCAGAGACCGTAACAAGGAAATTCATCAGAACTCATCCGGACATCTTAATCACGGAGGCGGACAAAGGAAACCGAACCGTTATAATGAGTCTGGAGGAGTACGATGAGAAAATGAAGCAGTTGGTCGAGGACACGAACACGTATGAGCCTTTGACTAGGGACCCCACGGCTAAGTACCAACGAATGAACAACAGCATAGTGCAGCGTTTGCATCATTTACGTCTCATCGATGACAGAACGAAATACCAACTAAAAAGCAGCAATGCGATATGTCCTCGCATATACGGTTTACCCAAGGCACATAAACAAGGCTTACCACTACGTCCGGTAGTACCAAACATAACTGCACCAACCTACAACGTATGCAGATACGTCTCCCGTATTCTTCAAGCTTCAGTGGACAGTGTTTACAACGCAAAAAATTCAAATACTTTCTGTGAGTATGTTAACCAACTAGAGGTTCCGCAGGACCACATATTAGTATCGTTTGATGTGGTTTCTCTTTTCACAAATGAGACTAAACATGCTGTGACACATGACGTTATAATGATGTGGGATGAGATAAAGAAAAACACGGAAATTAATCTGGATTTATTTCTCGAGATTCTGGAATTTTGCATCGATGCCAGTTTCTTTGTTTTCCGTGGAAAGTTTATTCCACCAACGATCGGGAACTGCAATTGGCAGCCCTTTGTCACCTATTCTGGCAGACATAGTGATGAACAACATTATTACCAAAGCAGCGCAGGCAGCAGGTATTCCCACCCATCACATTAGAAAGTATGTTGATGACCTTTTCGTGCTGATCCATAGGGACAGAGTACAAGAAGTTCTCGACATCTTTAATCTGCAGGATGAAAACATACGTTTCACTTGTGAAGTGGAGGAGAATGGTAAACTACCGTACCTGGATATGCTGCTAATTAGAACCGACGACGGAAGGATCCAAACGGATTGGTATGCCAAGCCGATGGCATCAGGCAGAATGCTCAATTATTTCTCGTTTCATCCAATTCACAGTGGGGCGACTCCATACAAAGGCTGGCCAAGCAAAAAAAGTGTCGATAAATGCGACAAAAACTTGGTATTTACATAATTTCGGGGCGCTGAATACGAATTTGGCATCCATTTTTTGTTTGGGGCCGTCCATAAAGCACGAAAGCTAATTTTAAAATTTTTTGGCCCTTTCATTGCTTTTTTATAGAATTATATGATCTTTGACCACAAGTAGTGCCACCGGGCATCCTTCCCATTGAAAAAAAAACGTAATTTATGGACGACCCCTCGAACTAATCAAATTTTGCCTAAATATATATATTTTTTTAATAAACTAAAACAACACAAGTAATACAAACTAATTACAAATTGAAAAAATCATCAACAGCATCATCATCTTTCGATGTGATCGCTTAAATCTCGTGTTGAATTGTTTCCAGAAAATTTGAAGTTCATTATACTCAGCAGCAGGAAAAATTTCTTTCGCTATAATTTCCATTTCTTCTAGTAATTTTCGATGTTTTATTGTTTCATATATATGTTATCTTCCTAATCCGGTTTCTATGGTTGAAAGAGGACATTCAAATACATGTATAACACCATGAATTGACAAGTTACTAGACATTGAATTGGGTGGTGCCGCTGCAGTTGAAGGCTCCATAATAAAATTCAACGAATTTATGAATTTGAAAACCAAGATACTGGAATGACACAACGTTCTAAATGAATACGAAAAGATGCGGAGGGCGACGACTGTTCTTTGTTTTTGCCTTTCTCCTAGAAAGGTATAGCAATTACTTGCAAAACCGAAAGTATAAAAGTGCTCCAAAGGGCCGAATGGCATATATCACTCGACTCAGCTCGACGAGCTGACCATTTTCTGTATGTGTGTGTGTGTATGTGCAGATTTTAATGTTAAAAAATGTGAAAATCATGAAACATCAATACCTCAGAAACTACAAAACCGATTTGAACAAAATTGGTCTCAAAAGAACGGGCTACCTAGAAAACCCTTAAGCTTTGAATTTCATAAAGATTGAACTTGTGGTTAGAAGTTATGAAGAGAAACGTGTTCTGAAGACTGTTTAATCTCACTCATGTTTCTCAGAGATGGCTGAACCGATTTTCATAAAATCAGTGTCAAATGGAAGGTCTTGATGCCCCATAAGACCCTATTGATTTGTTTTGCAATCGGACTATTACTTTGCCTGTTATGTTTAAAAATGTGAAATCCAGCTATGCAAAGGAACATATTCCGAAGACTACTTGGACTCACTCACTTTTCTCAGAGATGGCCGACCCGATTTCCACAAAATTAGTGTCAAATGAATGGTCTAGCTGCCTCAGAAGACCCTATTGAATTTTACTGTAATCGAACTGTAACTTCATTTGTAACGTGCCGACTTGTGAAAATCACGAAACTTCATTATCCCAGAAACTACACAACCGATTTGATTATTATTATCAGATGAGCGGGATAGTTGAGGGTTAACTGATGAATTATGATTGAACACGTGGTTTCAAGGTTTGGCAGCCCTACACGTTCCCATTTCATTTGATTATAATCGAACTAAAGCAACCGTTATGTATTGAATTGGTAATAAAACAACGAAAGTCTATTATCTCAAAGATTACATGACTTATTTGAACATAACTAGTGTCATGCGAACGAGTTATCTCTCAAACTTACAAATAACAAACTTCATAACAATTTGATATGTGGCTCAAAAGTTATGGAAAGAAGAGAAATTCAAAGACTATTTAAAACTATACCTGCTTTGATCGATATATGTGGCCTCAACATAATTTAAATATGGTGTCGTACTATTTGAACGTTCCAAGTTCATTGATTCCTTGCGGTTTGTTTGAAGTCTGCAAATGCACGACGAATCGGCCATAGGATATGATCAAAGTCAAATAACAAATCGTTTGAAATGATTGGTTTTATCGAAATGACAACATCCTCGTCTTTTGGCTTCTGTACATCGCCTTAATTCTGAATATATTCATATTGGGTGGTATTCTGTCATTATCAGCAGACTTTCTGGCATCAATCTGACACCGGAAATACCCATATTGGGAGGTATTTTTGGTTGTTTTCCAGAAACTAAAAGTGGTCGTCTTCAAATTCAGAATAGTGTCCAGGGTCAATGTTTGGTTTCTATGCATCATCACGTTTACAGAAATATCCATATTGAATATTTGTCGGTCATGTTGCCTATAAGTTGCCATTTAGCAATTCAAAATGGTGCCTGAGGCCAATTGTTAGCTCCTTGCATCATTCTGGTTCCAGAGATACTCATATTGGATAGTATTTGTTTATTTTAGGCTGTTTTTCACAAATCGCTAGTCGCCATCTTGGATTTCGAAATTGTATTTAGGATACTGGTTAAAGAAAAACTCATATTGGGTGATATTTGGTCACTTTGGACTGTTTTTCAGAAGCCCAAAGTCGTCATTTTGGACTTTAAAATTGCCTGTGAAATCAATTTCTGTCATCTGGGCGTAATTCTGGTTCCGAAAACATTCATATTGAATGGTATTTGGTCATTTCCGGCTGTTTGCCAGACACCGGAAGTCACCATCTTAAAATTCAAGATTGTGTCTGTGATCAATTATTAGCTTCTGTCCATCTTTCTGGTTCCGGAGATACTCATATTTAATGGGAATCGTCCAAAATGTTGCCTGAGGTCGATTATAGAACAAATTTGTTAATATATATTTAATGTGAATCGTCCATTTCAGGT
Organism: Wyeomyia smithii; assembly: GCF_029784165.1. Lineage (NCBI taxonomy): Eukaryota > Metazoa > Arthropoda > Insecta > Diptera > Culicidae > Wyeomyia > Wyeomyia smithii. The sequence goes on along the minus strand of NC_073696.1, from coordinate 124,689,167 downwards.
TGTTTTCCAGAAACCGGAAGTTGCCATCTTACAATTCAAAATGTTGTCTGAAGTCGATTTGTGGCTCCAGTGCATCATTACGGTTCCGGAAATACCCATATTGGGTGGTATTTGGTCATTTGCCGCTGATTTTCCGACACCGGAAGTCGCCATTTTGGATTTCATAAGGGTATTTGGAGACAATTTCTGGATTTGAACGGCATACTGGTTAAAGAAAAACTCATATTGGGTGGTATTTGGTCATTTTCTGCTGTTTGCAGAAACCGGAAGTCGCCATTTTAGAATTTAAAATGCTATCTGTGGTCGATTTTAGCTCCTGTGTATTATTCTAGATCCGGATATTATTATATTGGGTGGAAATCGGCCATTTTCGGCTGTTTTCCAGAAACCGGAAGTTGCCATCGTACAATCCAAAATGTTGTCTGAGGTAGATTATGGAACATATTTGTTACCACTAAAAACATTCACCTGCCAATATGGTTCCATTTAGTTGATTAGTTCGCGAGATGTGCACAAATTTGTGTTTCATCCAACTATTATGGACATATTAGTTACCCCTTAAAACATCCACATGCCAAATTCGGTTTCATTTGCTTGGTTTGTTCTTGAGTTGTGCAGAAATTTATGTTTTATTTGTATGGGACCCCTCCCTTCCAGAAGAGGGAGGGGTCTCAAACTATCATAGAAACCTTTATCGGCACCAAAAACCCCTACATACAAATTTTCACGTCGATCGGTTCGGTAGTTTTCGGGCCTTTATGGATCAGACAGACAGACAGACTCGACTGCATTTTTATATGTAAAGATTACAACATCAATATTTTAGAACCTAAAGAGTGAATATACATTTATTGGTTTGAAGCGTTCATGTAAATCTATTTTTACAAATAAAAAATTGAATGAGAAAGGCTGGGTCTGAGCGCTAGGTGGATTAATTTAGGTTTTTTTTCTCATAAAGCAAAATGTGTGCTTTACTCTTGTATGCAAACGAGTGCGAAGCAAAAGTAATCTTCAAACGGGCTATTGTTGGCCGGAGTTTGATGGTATGAATTTGCTGCTAATATTTGACACTTCAATCAGTTTAACGAATTTCATGATCATAAACTGAAAAGGGCTGAATGTTTTTAGTATTGTTTTAAATTTGCAGAAAGTGATAAAGTTTGAGATAATAAAATTCCAGATTTGTTTACTGTTTTCTTGTTTAACACTTATTTTATAACTTTTCATTGATAAAATTTGTGATTTTTGCCCAAATTACGGATTGAGTACGATTTCATAAATTTGCATTAATGGGGTATCATGGTTATGATTAAAATTAATCCTGGATGAAATTTCAACTTCAAAATAAAAACTAAAAAAATCTGCTATCGCTTTTTTCACTAAAGTGACAATTTGCGCAGTTTTGCGCAGCAGCGGACAGTATGCATTTGAAAGCTTACGTTTTTACCTAAATTTTGAATGTAGTCACAACCGTGGCAAACTGCTGCAACAAAACTTTTAAGCTACTTTTCCAAAAAAAAACACGTTTTTCTTAATTTTTTCAAGTGTCAGGCCTACTATGACCAAATTTTACAATATCTAATGAAAATGGTTTGTTTTGTACAATATCTACAACAACTTTTCCTTTGACGTCAAAAAAATCCAAGCTACAAAGCGTTTCAAAGTAATGTACTTTTTTCAAGAAAAAGACAAAAACCGTCATTTCGCCAAGCTTCAAAAAGTCATAAAAAATTCAGATTTTATGATATTGCGCCCAAATTTTGGATTTAGACACTTGAATGTTATAACAATAAAGAAAAAATATTATGAAACAGCTAACGAAAAAAAATTTTTTTGGCTGATGGCCAGCGATTCCCCACTGTGGCTCAATGGCTCAAAAAATCGGGGTTGTCTTCAATTTCATTGACCGGGTTCGAACGTTGAGCACCTTTCGCACGGAGGACGAAAAGAAACAGATTATAACTAAAATGCTACTAAGTAACAACTATCCACTGCGGCTTATCAACAGAATGCTTCGCCACGGCCGCCCTCCAGAAATAACAGAAACAACTAGCAATCCAGACTGTTATCGATCGTTGGTACATATACCAGGTCTCACACCTATGATAAAACGCACACTAAAAATCAACATGCCTTCGGTGGGAATCGCTTGCAGCAGCGATCACACAGTCAAGAGTTTGTGTAAGACTGCCAAAGATCCCGTTCCCCACATGCAGAAAAGTAATGCCGTGTACCGAATTTCATGTATTGACTGCGAGAAATGCTACATCGGTATGACCAGAAATCAGCTGCGAACGAGGATGTACGGCCACCAGTGAACACTCTCGATCGGCACCTATCGACTGGTCACGAATACTCTGATCCACTGATACAGCAGCTCAGAGAGAAATCTGCTTTGTTGGAGCACGCTATAGATCAACAACACCGTTTTGATATAAACAATCCATCGATAGTCGATAGATGTGCCACATATACACCACTCCTGATACGGTCAATCAACGTACGGACACTGATGGCATCAGCGCTACATATAGCTATCTGCTTACAAGTGTAGCGAATCTGAGAGCGGAGCGACCAACAGCAGCCCGTCAGCACCGAAGCGACACCATAAAGCATTTGATTCCAACACTAACCAAAGCTCATAGACTTGTCTGCACAGAATATTTCTTCCTCTCCTGTAGTATTGGTGTTTGGGTTAGAGTCCGACATCGCTCGATAGGTTTTTTCACCAAAATGAACTAAATTTGAATCTGCGCTTCGGATGTACGGCATTAAACCCTTTACGACCCGATTTTTTTATGTTTTGCAAAACTTTTTAACTTTTTAACTTGTTGGTTACTGTTTTCGAGTGAGTAGTTTTTCAATGTCATATAGTGTAATATTGTCCTAATGTAAATCAATTTGTACGTTAAATGTGAAATATATTTTGGGCCCTGATGATGGTCCCATAGAAGGACCGAAACGTTGGTGATGAGCAGATAGAAATCAACGCAATTCATTAGACTGCAAGCCGAAATATAAATCCTCTAAATAATACGTTCATGAAAATTTTAGGCAAAAACTTTAACTTCCCAATCGGTTTTTCAAAAAACACGCCAAAAAAAGCAGCCTTATCTTTCATGTTCACGGCGATGTGAAGCGAAAACCACGCCAACTAAAAAACGGGTACTACACGCAACTCCAAATGTTTCCAATTGTAGAATAAATGCACGAATTATTAATTATTACAGGTTTTCAAAATTATTTTTTTTTAAATATACAAAAACAATAGTTTGGAAACAGCTCACAATAATGTGGACCTAAGATAAATTTGTATTTAGACTCTTAAATTTTTGGAGGTTATTTCAATGGAAAGATTATGATAAGGTTTTGTTGGAAAAATGAGTTATTTGATTATGTTTGAAAGAAGTGAAGAATATATTTCAAAAAAGGATTTATTGTCATCATTTTAATAAATCCTAGACGATTTTATTCTAATATAAAATAATAGAATCTGTAGGAAAAAGGTTCGAATAAATTTACCTTTTTTGTAATAAATTACTGTTTTTTTATTATGTATTACAACATTCCGTTATATACGGCATTACTTTTAAAGTTCTGTTCGGATTTGTTGTTTCTAGTTATGGTTTCTACAACTTAAAATTTATTATTAGTTTAGTTTAGTTAATAGTTCAAAAAAATAATATAGAGGAAACAAATTGTAGCGATTCTTAATGAGTAACCTTGCATTGCATTCAATATGTTAAAAATATTTAATTTAGATCAGAGACAATCAACCTTTTCCAACTGTTTTACTATACCGTGTTGAAATGTTTCAAATGTTGAAAAAGAATTCAAGGAATTCCCTAGAACGCAGCGACTGGATAACGACTGAAAAACATCAACTGAATACTTTGATAGTTGAAATAACATTATGAGAAATTGGTTTATTCCTTTAAATAATAGGTTTATTCCTCTAATAGCTAAAACCCATATTTCACCTTTTACTTAAGTACTCAAAAAAAATCCATTGAACTGCTTCCTACTCGTAATGCTCTCTGAGAAAATCAAATGAATCGGTAATTCGGAAACAAAAGAAAACAACTTTTCAAACTAGACACGGCGATAGATTTACGCCGATGACCGTCAGTCGGAACCATTTGCACAAAACTATAAGCTCACCACATAATAAACATTCAAAAATCTTTCCAAACGGTAGCAACGATTTGATGTTTACAATAATCCATTAATAAGCGCAATTCCGGTATACCTTCAGCACTAACGACAGAAACTGAGGATGTAATACCAGATATCCGGTTTGCCACGATTGTTATTATTATTATTATTACACAATCTATTACCGCAATGTACCACTCACTTGCCATTCGATATATTCTTGTAGTCTTTTCCAGCCCTGCATCCGTTCGCCACTCTGAAAAGCGGGAAATGGAAAGCAATCATAAGCGTTGTTGCATCACGTGTTCGCATCAGCAGCAGTAACAGCAGCAGTCAAAACTACAAACGGAAACGGGAACATCCATCACTGTTCAATGTCTTACTCGGCCCGTCGAAATGTTCAAACAAGACATTTATGGTTTTAGGTCTGTCTTTGGATTCAGTTACCTCCTTCCCCCTGTTGTCGGGCACGTGCCCATAGCACAGTCAGACTCATGCTACCAACAAACGAAACAAGATTTTTGGAAATATCCATTACCAAGGTGCTCTATTCATGTCTCATTTAGCTGGATGCGTCATCAACTCCCTGCATCTAATCGCACTGGCATGAATTTCCTTTCCGTGAGGGTCACAATCACGCGGTGAAGCTGTTTGAACTTCAAAAATCATCACGGCGCGGCGTGGCACGGGAACCGACTTTAAATGAGGAAAAGAAAATAGAATAACAAATGGAATGACAACTTACAAATGAAAAAACTGTCCTGTGAACGAATGATTTACCAGGTGGCATTCTTCGTCTATTTCAATACTCAATTAAAGGGTTTGAAATACATACGTGTTTCAATTATTACCATTTTCTTAAAAACCGAAGTCAGCCTCGTCCGGTCTATTTGCGGTTTTCACACACCTATTTCCGGGGTTCGTTAATGAGATCATTGATTCTACCGTATCTTTCGATTGCGAAAGGTAATAAACTAGGTTGGAAGATCGATAAGATCATTTTATTAAATGATACAAATGATTATGATAATATTTTTCCAAGAAACAAATAGATATTACCAACATTCATTATGTGAGCCTCATTTTAAAAATTCAGGCCCATCAAATTACGATATGCGCGGATTTTTAGGAGCATATAGATGCATTCTGATACATAATACAGCGATGAAGAGTCAAGTCATAATACCTGAAGAAACATATACTTAAAGGCTACTTAATGGTTCTTAATGGTAAGTTGGACAAATAAGAGCGATTAGATGAATATAGGTATTGAGATGAATATAGGAACGTTTCCCCTATAACCCCTAACTACAGGGTGCGAAAGGCAAAATACGAAAATGCTAAAACTTTAATATTGGGTTATTTTGTGTAACTAATAACAAATTACTGTTAACGGTATATTTAGTTACGATTACTTTCAAGTGGTGCATTAAAACATCGGAATTATTCCTTTGCAAATTTGTAAAAATGTACCGTGACTGCGGGTTATTCCACGCAGCACATTTTTCCGCGCGCTCATCTCAAAAAACCGTTTTTCAACAGTAAATTTTACTAAAAGATACCTAATTCTTGTACCTATCATAACAGGCTATGCTATGCACATGGTAAAGCACAAAAATTTGTTGCGTTTTAGTGAAATTTACTGTTGAAAAATAATTTTTTTAAGACGAGTGCGCGGAAAAATGTGCGGCGCGGAATTACCCGCAGGCACGGTATGCTAAAGACGGTATCAACAGTTTGTTGTTCGCCCAGGAAGGATGTCATTTGGCCACAGTTTATTGCTTTTTTTCGTGTTGGGTATTTTATTTTTGTCACTGCGACCAACTTTTTGTTATTTGGTAACAACACAGTTAGCAGACTTTTGCTTGAAAAACAAGGATTGTATGCAAAGCCACGATCGCAAAGTTGACGTAAGAACTACATAAGGTTGTTTGTTGCATTACCGGTATTGAATATGTTTAAAATTTTGTGCAAAAGAGGAGTTGAAGTGCTACCGAATTCTAGTTTGCACATACATCACTGAACAGGAATAAAACAAACATTATACAACGCAAACAAGTTTAAACAGTCAAAGTGCACGCAGATTAAAATAACATTCTACTTTTGATTCCAGCACAAAACGAGAAAATATTAAATCTTCAATAATTTGTTTGTTGTCCTTATAAAGACTGTTATTGTTCAATTTCATATCGGATATAATGTTGATCGCATCTGTGTGCTACCCCGACAGAGGAGATTAAGGCATTTTTCTGATAACACAGTTGAAAACTGTTTTCACACTGAAAACTTGACGACCCATTTACTTTGAAAACCAGCATTCCAAAACGATTGTGTGTTGTCAAAATAAGGCAACTTTTAATTAGTGAAAGTGCCGGCTAATGTACCTACTACTGATGCCGTTCGCTACAGCACAAAGGCAGCTTTTACTAGAGGAAGTGCCGCTTCATCAGCTGGTCTCAATATCGCTGCTAGTACCACTGCTGCTGCTGATGCTAGCCGCTGCCACAGCTGCTGCAGTTAAGTAAGGATTGTTGTAGTTGCTGTCTAGAGCTAATATGAGCATTTTCGGCTGAAACAGGCCAAATAGTACATTCCGAATTACTCGGTCCATAATTCTATCGACCGTGCTTGGGAAAGCAATCATATAACGGCCAATCAGATAAATCAAAGTTTGCGTTTCAACAAGGATTGGCCATTTTCAAAAGCATAGTTGCTTGTCATATTAGGGTCTGACTATTTTTAAGGTTTTATTATGCGATAACTTAATTGTTATGCAGATAATTAAAGCTGTTCAGGTATTGTGCTTAAAGGAAAAGGTAATTTAGTTCGTTCTGAGGCATGTAGATGAGGCCAAATTTATAACTGTTCCATCATCTGAAGGTGTAATTAATTTGAGAGAAAATATTAACTCTTCAATTGGGCATTTATTTTATCCTGAAAAGGACATTTTGCTGTTTGATTCAATATCGGCTAAGATGCTGATCACTTCTTTGCGTTATCACTGACAGGAGGAATAAGGTATTTCTTGTGATGGAATAACACAGTGAAAAGCTATTATACTCAAAACAAGACGGCTCATGTAATTTGAACGCCAGCTTCCCAGCACGTTGATGTGTTATCAAAATGAGGCATCTTTTTATTGGATGCATTCTTTACTGCCCGCTATCGCACAGAGACAGCATTTCACTAAACGAAGTGCCTCGCTGCAACAGCAGGCCCTGCTACTATCGATTCTGAGACCAGCTGCAACTGCTGCGCCATCCGTTGCCATGCCACAGCTGTAGCCGCTATCCGCTGCCATTGGTATCCGCTGCACTGCTGCTGCTGCTGCTAAGGGAGGACTGCTGTTTTCGCTGTCTAGAACTAATATAAGCGGTTTCGGTTGAAACAGGCTCTTATATAGGCCAAACAGTACATTTCAAATTACTACACACACATCCACAAAGCCACTTGGAGATCACCTGTCTTACAAGTGGAGAACCAAATCGACCACGTTCTAATCGAAGATAAATTCTTCTCAGACGTCATCAACGCTCGCACCTACCGCGGCGCGAATATATATTTGAACTATTACCTCGTTTCAGTATGCATGCGCTCAAACCTTCCGACGGACGGTGCGAAACACGCGTCAAAGTCACCCACCGCAATCAAACATCGGGCAACTACGGATGCCGAAGTTGCACGGGAGTACGCGCACCAGCTGGAAGCAGCATTACTAACGGAAGAGCAGCTTGGCGTAGCTGCACTTGAAAAAGGCAGGAGGGACATTCGGTCAGCCATAAGTAGTAGTGCTGTAGTGACGCTTGGTACGATGGCTGCGAACGGAAGAAACGACTGGTTTGATGACGACTACAAACGCTACCGACGCGCACGGAACAGGTAAAACTCGGTCTTACGGAATAAGAAGCGTCAGTAAGAAAACGGAGATAGCGAGGCGATGGAGGAACTGTACCGTGCATAAGACACACGCAAGTTCTACGAGAAGCTGAACAGCTCCCGCAAAGGCTATACGCCACAAATCGACATGTGCAGGGATCTGGACGGCAACCTTCTCACGAACAAGTGTGAGGTGATTGAAAGGTGGAAGCAGTACTACGACGAGCATCCTAACGGCGATGTAGCAAATGACAACGACGAAGTGGTAGTAGATCTCGGTGTACGCGCAGGTTGCGACAGAATTCCAGCCCCTGACCTCCAAGGCTGAAAAACAATAAAGCAGCTGGAGCAGACCAACTTCCCAGCGATTGATATTGATATTGTAGCACGAACTCTTGAGAAGATGACGGAGACGTACATCAGACTACTGAAGCCGGACGAATTGGACTGGCCAGAACCGCATCGACAACTAAGTACATGAGAGGAAAGGTTCCGGAGAAGACAGTATCAACCTCCCACCACGAATTCGTATTAGCGGTGATGAAATCGAGGTGGTAAACGAGTTCGTGTGCCTGGGCTCACTGGTGACTACTGATCACGACACCAGCAGAGAAATTCTTCGACGGCTTATGGCACGAAATTGTGCCTACTTTGGACTCCGGAGGACACACCGCTCAAATAAAATCCGCCGCAGAACGAAGTTGACCATCTACAAAACACTAATCAGACCGGTAGTCCTCTACGGCCACGAAACCTGGACCATGCTCGTGGAGAACCGACACGCCCTTGGGGTTTTCGAATGGAAGATGCTGCGTACCATCTGTGGTGGAGTGCAGATGCGGATGCGGATGAACCACGAGTTGCATCAGCTGCTCGGAGAACCGCTTATCGCTCAAACGGCGAAAATCGGGAAACTACGGTGGGCTAGGCATGTCGTAAGTATGTTGGACCACAACCAGGTGAAAATGACTGGAACGAGGCGACGAGGCGCGCAACGAGCAAGGTGGTTCGATCAAGTGGAAGACGACCTGCGGGGCCTCCTCAGACGACATGACTGGCGAACTGCAGCCATGGACCTAATTGAATGGAGAAGACTTCTTCGAACAGCAAAGGACTCTTCGGCTGGATTTGACTGATACATAAGGTGAGTACGATTTTAGATAGGAAAATTCACACGATATTTGTAGAAATTTTTCTGAAGACCCTAAGGTGCTGCAATTTCAAAAATAAAGTTATTTACCTCAAATTGATGCAATGTCTGACGAACGGCTCAACATTTTCTCAAAAACACCCATGTGTTATCCCGAAAAAAAATTTACGATGTATTTTACGGTGAGAACAGTAAACGGACAATGTTTTTTATTGTAACCGTAAAAACACGGTATTACAACCGACAATAATTTAACCATGAAAAACATTGTCAGTGACTTCTAAATGTATGGGGGAAATGCCTGAAAAAATGCTGTTAAGATACATAACGACCCCCTTTTTTCATGGTAAAAATGGTAAAACGATGTTTTCTATTGTCCTGGACAATGATATTTAATGTAAAATTGATGTATTTACAATGAAAAACATAGTTAAATCGTAGTATAACTATGTACAATTACAGCAACTTTTAAGGTTTTTTTAATGTTATTTTCTTTCGGGATTGCTGAGCCCTTCATCACATATGCTTAAAGAGGGTGATTGAAGGTTGGAGTTTTTCCGTGTAGACTCAACTAACTCAACAAACATTTCAATTGAAACGGAAAGCATGCCGGCTGAGCCGTTAGTAGCAAAACCAAACGAGATGACATTCTCAACCAAATGAGGATGATTTTAAAAATTTTGTTCAAATAATACTCAATGATGATCAGCATACACACACTGGAACACAGCAGACGTTAGGTGATTCCTCGGAACACGACACGGTTTAATAAATAGTTGAAGAGGTTGTGTAATGAGATAGAACTCAAGGTTTGGAAACACCCTCGATTGGGGTTATTACGAAAGCTGCTACAAGCTAAGATTTTGAAAATAATCGTGCAGATATCCGTAACATCCCTAGTGTATACCTCGGGTCCTAAGAGAATCCAAAAGTAAGGATCTGGTGTCACGAAATTCAGTACACACCCAAACTACGTGTTCAATGTCATGATACCCCAACCCACAAACACAATGATTACTGTACGTGAGCTCAATACACGCCGGTAGATGTGCGCTGCGCTGACCCGTAGTGGTTGAAGATGTTATTTTAACAGTTGCATAAATTTATACACAAATCTTTATAGAACTATCCAGGAATGTCAACATTTGCATTGCGTAATCTTTAAAATTGAAAGAAAAAAAAAACAATTTATCGGTTCCAGTAGAGATTTTGCACACTTAATGCATATTTACCTAGATTTATTGAACTTTTCAAAAGAAAAACATATCACCCTTATATACAGTGATCACCTGATTATATCTCACCCTGATGATTTTTGGCGTGATAAAATAGGGAAAGTGATAAAATCGGGAAATTTAAAAAAAAAAATTTTTTATTAAAGATGGTAAGTCAATAACTAAATACGTAAATTGGTTGGTTAATGACTGGACCAAAGGCGCATAACAGTTTCCACTAGTGAACCTCAGCCTTCCAGCTACCGTACCCCTACCTTCTCGTGGTACCAACTGATGTGCGAGTAACCAGTGGAAAGATCGGGTAACCAACCCTGGTGGGACTGCTGGTCGCATGCTGACATGGGGCGGGGCTTCCTTCCTCGGAAGGGAGTTTCCTAGGATCGACACCAACAGAAGCGTTCCAAGTAACGCAGTGTCCTTCTCAAGTCCTGGTAGTGCCCGGGACTCTAAACAATGGCACTACGATGGCCCCCGTGCGACATAGTGGGGTTGGTCGCTGGCCTTGCAAGCCCGCACCATTAAAAAACAACAGCAACGAACGCAATAACGTTAAGTACGGACCGGAACAATCGGCTAGGACCTAGGCAACGAAAACGGACTAACGATTGGATTCTTGGAACATGGAACTGCCGGTCTCTCAACTACCTAGGAAGTACCCGCGTGCTTTCCGAGGAGTTGAAGACCCGCAAGTTCAACATCGTAGCGCTGCAGGAGGTATGCTGGAAGGGGACGATGGTGCGTACGTACAGGGATGGTCACACCATCTACCAGAGTTGTGGGTGCACACATGAGCTGGAAACAGATTTTATAGTGATGGGAGAGATGCAGAAACGGGTGATCGGGTGGTGGTCAATCAGCCCTAGAATGTGCAGGTTGAGGATCAAAGGCCGTTTTTTCAACATTAGTATTATCAACGTGCATAGCCCACACCTCGGAAGTACCGATGACGACAAGGACGAATTCTACGCGCAGTTGGAGAGTGAACATGACCGCTGCCCAAAACATGATGTCAAGATCATCATCGGGGATTACAACGCACAGGTTGGCCAGGAGGAGAAGTACAGACCGGTGATTGGACGATTCAGTGCACACCAGCTGACGAATGAAAATGGCCTCAGACTAATCGACTACCTCTAAGAACATGGCCATACGTAGCACCTTCTTCCAGCATAGCCTCCACCATAGACTCACCTGGAGATCACCGAATAGAACAGAAACACAAATCGACCACGTTTTGATAGATGGTCGGCACTTCTCGGGCATTATCGATGTCAGATCACATCGAGGCGCTAACATCGATTTGGATCACTACCTAGTGATGGTTAGGATACGCCAAAAACTATCCGTTGTGAATAACATACGGTACCGTCGCCCGCCACGGTATAATCTCGCGCGACTGAAGTAACACGACTTTACAACACAGTACGCGTCATCGCTCGAAGCTGCACTGCCAGGAGAGGGAGAGCTTGAAGAAGCCCCTCTAGGGGATCGCTGGAATGCCGTGAAAACAGCTATCAGCAGTGCTGCGGAGGAAGTCCTGGGACACGTGCAACCGAATCGACGTAACGAGTGGTTTGACGAAGAATGTCGGCAGATTTTGGACGAGAAGAACGCAGTGCGGGCAACAATGCTGCGTAGAGCCACCCGTCAGAATGTGGAGCGATATAGACTGAAACGGAGGCAGCAAGTCCAACTCTTCAAGGAAAAAAAGCGTCGCCAGGAAGAGGAGGAATGTGAAGAGCTCGAGCAGCTGCATCGCACACACGAAACACGTAAGTTCTACCAAAAACTCAACGGATCCCGCAGAGGCTTCGTCCCACGATCCGAAATGTGTAGGGATAAAAATGGAGGCATTTTGACGGATGATCGTGAGGTGATCGAAAGGTGGAAGCAGCACTACGATGAACACCTGAATCGCGTGCAAGCAGGAGACCATAACAGGAGCGGAGAAGACGTGGTCGGTGTAACGAATGACGAAGATGTGCCACCTCCAACAATAACGTTAAAGTTAAGGATGCGATCCGGCAGCTCAAGAACATCAAAGCGGCCGAAAAAGACGGCATCGGAGCTGAGCTTATTAAGATGGGCCCCGAAAAACTGGCTAGCTCGCTGCATCGGCTGATCGTCGAGATCTGGGAAACAGAACAGCTACCGGAGGAGTGAAAAGAAGGGGTTATCTGCCCCATATACAAAAAGGGCGACAAACTAGACTGCGAGAACTATCGAGCGATCACAGTCCTGAATGCCGCCTACAAAGCGTTTTCCCAGGTCATCTTCCAACGCCTGTCACCATTAGCCAGCAGGTTTGTAGGAAGCTACCAGGCCGGCTTCATGGAAGGACGGTCTACGTCTGACCAAATCTTTACACTGCGGCAGATCCTTCAAAAGTGCCGTGAGTTTAGAGTCCCTACACACCATATTTTCGTCGATTTTAAAGCCGCATACGATACAATAAACCGACAAGAGCTATGGAAAATCCTCGACGAAAACGGCTTCCCGGGGAAGCTGACAAGACTGATTAAGGCTACGATGGAGGATGTGAAGTGTTGTGTGAGAATTTCGGGTGGAACGTCGGACCCATTCGAGTCTCACAAGGGGCTCCAATAAGGTGATGGTCTCTCCTGCTTATTGTTTAACGTCGCGCTAGAGGGTGTTATGAGACGAGCGGGGTTTGACATGCGGGGCACGATTTTCAACAGATCAAGTCAATTTATTTGCTTTGCGGATGACGTGGATATTGTCGGCAGAAAATTCGAGACTGTGGCAGACCAGTATACCCGACTAAAACGTGAAGCAAATAGGATCGGACTGAAGATTAATACGTCAAAAACTAAGTATATGCTTGCAGGTGGGTCCGAGCACGACAGGGCAATACGGTAACAATCGACGGGGATGAGTTCGAGGTGGTCGACGAGTTCGTGTACCTCGGCTCTCTGGTAACTGAGAACAACGATACCAGCCGGGAGATAAGGAGACGTATTATCAGTGGAAGTCGTGCCTACTATGGGCTCCATAAAGAACTACGGTCGGAAAATCTGAGTCTTCGCACCAAGTGTATCCTGTACAAAACGCTAATAAGACCGGTCGTTCTCTACGGGCATGAGACGTGCTCGAGGAGGACTTGTGAGCACTCAGAGTTTTTAAACGTCGGGTGCTAAGAACCATCTTTGGCGGTGTGCAGGAGAACGGAGTGTGGAGGCGTAGGATGAACCACGAGCTTGCACGCCTCTACGGTGAACCCAGTATTCAGAAAGTGGCTAAAGCTGGAAGGATACGCTGGGCAGGGCATGTAGCTAAATTGCCGGATAGCTACCCTGCAAAATTGGTGTTCGCTTCAAATCCGGCGGGAACGAGAAGGCGAGAGGCGCAACGAGCGAGATGGGTGGACCAGATGGAGCACGATCTGCAAAGTACCGGGTGCCCGCGGAACTGGAGGCAGGTAGCCATGGACCGAGTGAATTGGCGGAACCACGTTATGCAGGCCATGTCTCAGGACGTACGGCCATCTAAGTAAGTAAGTAAGTAAGTAAATACGTTAAATCAGCGATTTTAATTTTTTTTGGAAAATTTATCTTTACAAACATATGAAAAAAGCTGCAGTTGTTTTTTCATAAATCGATATATCTGAACAATGACAAAAGATAGAGAAAAGTTGTCAAGGGATGAATTTGAGAAAACTGTCTGAGCTTTTATAAAAAATATTTAAAAAACTCAATTTGAGATCCTGTACTGAAAAAAAATTTCAAAAACAAAAAGTGACTATAAAAAATCGATCACCACTATTTTTTTAAAACATTTTTTGAGATAGATAATTCAGTTGCCTAAAACTTTACTGAACAAACCTAAAAAAAAATAAAAAACCTAAAAAATCGATGTAAAGTTGCAAAATTAAGTTTTTTATTCGTTCATGTTTTTGTGTGAATTGGTAAAATGAATTACTTGCTTTTTTGTAGCGCAGTACCATAAGCAAAATATTAGATGTTCTCACAACACTAAACTTTGCCGAAGACAACATGCTGATATCTCTCACATATTGCAACCAGAAAAATCTTAAAATGTAAATAACGATTTTTAATACCTTCTCATAGAAAACTTTATGTTGCTTGCAATATGTAAGAGATAGAAACATGATGTCTCCTGAAAAGTTTCTTGTTTTGAGATCACCTGGTACTTTGCCTAAGACACCAAGCATCTATCTTTATCTAATGAAAAAGTAAATATTCTATCTCACTTCTAGGAGGAATGATCACCCAGCTTTCTACATCAAAAGATGCGTTTTCAAATATTTTGAAACTTCTCCGAACATATTATACGGTTATAATAAATATTTGTATCACTATTCAATTATTCGCACGATAACAGCAAAATGTAACATTGTGCATCGGTTGAATTTTTAATGTAAACTGCATCCAGAATGATACACAGAATTGTGAAAAATGTCTTAAATAGTGAAGCGTAATAGAAAATCAGTTCACCTTGACATTTTTTTAATGGAATGTTTTATGATGATAAAATCGGGTGAAAAATGTGATAAAATCGGGGGCAGATAAAATCGGGTACAGATATAATCGGGTGATTGCTGTATATCAAAATTGTTTGTATTCCACCACCACGTGGTCACTGATAGGCGCGTAAATCTCTAGAATTTGCATCAGCAAGTGGTCTCTCGCTCTCGCTACTCTATTATCTCATCAAAATTTCATTCATCACAACACCCGCGCCGTCGTGCTCGTGTGTCGATCAAAAGAGAAATACGCATGTCTCTCGCTCATTCCCATCCATCTCTTCTTTATGTTGTGCTGATTAGACACTAACACACTCTAACGGCTTTTCCCTTTGAACCGTGCACATGCGCAATGCTTGCCAAACAAAACGGCTGCTGCTGTTAAACGCCAATCGGCGCTTCGCTTTTTGCCGTTGCGACTTGAATATGAGCGCGCGCCAACTTCGATCACATGCAGTGCACAGCCACACAGCGTACCGGCACATGGTAAAAGCTAAAGCGCCGAGGTGTGCTACCTGTAAGCTTTCGTGCGCTCCTATTAAATGACGCGCGCCACGTTTGTAAAATCCTTTATATTACGATATTGCAACCGAGAAGCGGCAGCGTGATCTACCGACAAATAAAGCCGAGCATCGCCGAACGAACATGTGACCAAGTGCCAGAAAGCGTACGGCTTTTGCGGCTACGACATAACAATGTCTGCCGCCGTCAAAAGTTTTAGCACCTCCGTAAAAATGGCGCCACCTACTAGCACTTTTCTGCTACCAGCCGTGTATGTGATGTTTATCGGATGTATTCGGTGATAAAATTTAAAATCTAAGATACTGATAAGACTTTCGCTGCCACTTTCACTCTCATTCTTCTCTCATCATCTTTTCGCGGTTGCAAGATGCACCACAGGATGCGAAATGCAACAAACCAACACCTAGCACGAGCATTTCAATATCAAACAGTATCTTTCGGATTTATCTACCGACAATGCGAAACCACAGACAGCTATAAATTTATCTGACACACGAGCTAAACCAGCACAGCTCTGCTTTTCGTTTGTGGCAATTCGCTAACCCCTGTTGCGGGTAGTAGTGTCACTGCGAAAGCGAGCGTTCCAAAACGTTATGCTGGCAGGGCTGCGCTCCTGGTTGAAATATCGGTAATATGATGCAGAAAACTTAATTCGCTTGTTCGGAATAGGTACGGTGTTCTCATTTCTGCCTGCTTACTCCTCCCATGGAGTGTGCTCCTGTTCGAACAGGCAGATATTTGTTTCACTTTTATTCCGATTCGGCATCGCAGAAACGGTCCTTCCGTATACAGAAGAACCCATCACAGCTGGTGATACAAACGATTTCCAATTTTATTACCGACAGTTGATTTGTATTGGATCGAGTAGGTACGGGTGTTTGTCACGAGATTATTCCTACCTACTCGCAACCGCAACGCAACCGACCAACTGAACGTATAAAACCCGCGCACGAAAATATCGTTTTCCATGTAGTCTGACACCCTGATACAATTCGTCCCATTGTCCCGATTTTGACGTCATTTTGAGGCAACGCTGTCGATAACGACCATGCAGTTTCATCGTTTGCTCTCATTTTTCCAAGCGCCAAGGTAAATCGGTGTCCTACAAATTAGGTTAACTCACTAGCAGCAGCCTTTTCCGTGGTTTGGTTTCCTGTGATTGCATTAAATTTATTTTCCGTCTACGAGTTCTAAAAGTAAGACACACAACCCCGTCGAAGTGGATTCTCAAAAGTTGAGTCGGTGTTGCTCAGTTTACATTTCGAAGATTGAATGTTTGTCTCCGAGCTGGCATGCGAGCCGGATACAAATACAAAAAACTGTTGCCATTCTGGCCCTGTACGACGAGCGTCATCGCCGCAAGCGAGCAAATTTTGACAGCCCCCTTACTTGGCATAAGACGCTCGTTTCACTCCAGTTAAAGCTTTAGGCAAGTGAGAAAGAGTACACTGTTTTTGTTTAGTGATGGGAAACTTATCGATACTTATCGGTAATATCGATTAATGCTGGTCATCGATATTATCGTTAATTTTTTGACGTTAACGATAATTATCGATATTATAAGGGTGAGCACAAGTCAGTGCGGCTGGTTACTGGAGGAAACCCAAAAAAAGGAGACCTCACCTACCCTACCCCAGGAGTTGCTTTTGCCGCTAGGTATTTGTTGGGTGCTGTTATTCGGCAAGATTTAGCATTGTTGGAGGTGGTGTAAAGGTTCGCCCCGGGTTTCACTGAGTTTTTGAGAAATAATGGTAACTAAAAAGGTATTTATAGTTTTTAGTTTCCTAAGAACAGATGAATTCGACAACTTAGTACTGGAGAGCTTTAAAAAAATATCCAAACTTTTTGCACCATCTCATGAAAAGCAAATAGCAATGATACGAAATTGTAATAAAATGCATTTTCTTTGGCTTGCCAAGTCTTATAATATGATGGACATGTATAGCGACAGTCTATTGGTAATTATCTGGTAATTGTTTAGTTTAACTTAGAACTGTTTAGGTTTAAAGTATCTGTTACCCAACAAACAATTTTTAGTTCCACTAAAAATCCAAATCAACGAAATTGTTGCGCCAAAAAAGTATCCTGGTTTATACAGGGGGTAGACAAAATAATTGAGATAAATAAAATTTCGCGTAATTTTTCAAAAGGACCTAAGTAACAATGACAGATTCTCTCCTCTCTCACGTTGTTCCGTTAATTACGTCGTCATTATAAATATTTCCCAAGCTTTCTTCCCCTTAATCGAGAGATTGTAATACTGTCTTGCTTACTATGCATTGAGTGTTATGAAATATGGAAAATATAACATAATTATTGATCAAAGAGGAAGTAAACAAAGAGAGTCTCTCAATGTTAGATAGGTCTATTTGAAAAATTACGCGAGAATTCTCTCGAATTTCAAATGGCCAGAACTTTACGAGAAATGAATCAATTTTGATGACCGGTTTAATTTCGCTGGAAAACAGTATTATATTAGTATTACTTGGGAACTTGGTGTGACCAACCTGCACAAAATATGTTTCGGATTTCAAGAGTGTGTGTCAAAGTATACATTTTTGCAACGCATAGAACGTTTTAGGCAACTAAATTGTCTATCTAAAATACTTCATTTAAAAAAATCTGAGATCACCGGTATTTTCTAAAATCATTTTTTGTTTTTAAAATTATATGTTTTTCAGAGTAAGATCTTTAACTCATTTTTTTATATTTTCGAAGGAAATTTCAGATAATTTTCACTAAGATATATTGATTCATAAGAAAAAAGGTTCAAATACAGTTAGGTTTTTTTACGCGGGGGATACAGGGATACAGGCCTCGTGAAAAAACCATGTTAATACAGAAATCCGCTTGATAAACCGCTTTGATTCAAAAATTCGCGTAAAAAAACACGTTAATTTGAAAATCTGCATAAATAACCTTTTAGAGAAAATCCGCGTGAAAATAATCTGATCTTTTTAAATGTTAATCCAGATAACTTTTCAAACGCAAGATTGCAAAGTTGCTTGGTTTAATAAGACCTACACACCCACAATGTTCGATTGAATTCTGCTAGAGTGCTGCAAGCTCAAAGTAAATTAGTACCCAACAGGGAAAAAACCGCCAAAATCAACACCCATACTTAACAAATTCATACCTCGATGATTCCTTGGCAAATTTTCAATCATGGGCTACCAATGAACCCGAAATAAATTCTGATTTATTGACAACATATAAACCTAAGTGAAACAGAATGTCAGAAAAAGTTCTACGCGTTGCAAAAATGTACACTTTGGCACGCACTCCGGAAATCCGAAATATTTCCAGTGACCCTTGGTCACATCCAGTTCTCAAGTAATACTAGGAAACTAGGACAGTTTTCCAGTAAAACGAAACCTGTTTTGTCAGAATTGATTCATTTTTCGTGAAGTTTTGGCCATTTAAAAATTGACAGAATTTTGCCTGCTTCAATTATTTCCCTTATTATACAACCTTCAAAATGAACTTCGGCTTGAAACTACTCCGTAGAAAGCACTCCCGGCGTAAAACCCGAAGACTTACCAAAACAAACTGTTTAACTCGTCCGGTTGTTTGAATTTTCATTCGCAGTATCGTAAGATTTGTCATTCAAGGTCTTAACACAATGGATACATTGCGGCTGCGTTTGCGGCAATTTGACAGTTAGCCCATACATTTACTGTCACATTGACGTCAGCGCAACACAAACGTATCCATTCTGTTTGGGCCATCTCTGTCTCTGTTTTTAACAAATTTATATAGTAAAATTGCATTTGTCGAATAACGTTTGCGGTAAAAAAAATGGACAAAAATTGCCGATTTTTCATGGGTTTACCTTCAATCGCACTGACGAAACTACTCATGCATCATCAATCATAGTAACCCATGAGTTAGCAAAAAAAAAATTGACAGCTCTATCAGTCAAACTCTAACTTTGATGACGAAAAAAGTGAAGCTACTCCGTTCAGAAGTGTGCGCGTTCAAAAAACGGTACCCCGCCGCGTCAAAAACGAACATCGTGCGGCACTTTGTGGACGCCGGGTATGCCGGTTCTGGCATCTACAACATCTTGACACTATTGGACAACGATCAGAGCATCGAAAGAAAGCCCGGTTCCGGACGGCCAACGACCCTGAGCGACAAGAAGCTTCAAAGGATGCTGAAGAGGAAGACCGAGGGAAAAGTGGCTAAATCGCTGCGCGCACTTGGCCGAGAGGTTGGTGCATGCTCTAAAACAGTGAAAATGCATCTGGAGAACATGGACATACATGCAGGAAGCGGCAGTCCCGTCCACTGGTCGCGAAGCTGCAGGCAATGACGCAGCGACAGTGGTTGAATAAGATGGTCAAGTCGATTTTCCCGGCGAATCGCTACGCGACAGTGGTATTGGACGATTAGACCTATCTCACCCTGGATGTCAACGACTAGCAGGGCTCTTCGTATTTTACCTCCCCCACGAGGGAAGTGAGCACCGAGGTAAAGTTTATTTCACAGCCCTAGTTCCCCAAGAAGGTGCGGCTGTGGCTGACAATCAGTGAGAAAGGGATGTCAAGGTTGCTCTTCTTTCGCTCCGGGCTGGCCGTGAACGGGGAAATTTATAGTACGAAGTGCCTGCCAGAAGTTGCGTCGTTCATCAAGAAATACCATAAGCGCGGAGACACGGTGTTCTGGCCAGATTTGACGTCGGACAACTACTCGAAGCGATCGTTGGAGGAGATTGAGCGGCTGAATATCGATGTGGTACCGAAGTCGACGAATCCGCCCAATGTTCCCCACCTGCTTCCCATCGAGAATTTCTGGACAAACTTGAAGCGCAAGATCTATTCCAACAATTTTGTCGCCAAAATGGAGGAGGAATTAATAAAAAAACGAAGAAAGAGCTTAAAAACATGGCTACACGCATGTTTTCGTCCGCCATGGCGAATGTTCCGGTTAACTGCCGGAAGGCTGCACGCAAGGACGTAATATTTTTTTTGTGAGGAAGCTAACATGATAACCTTCCATGGGAAATTTATCCAACTCAATAATCTGTCGTAGTTTTTTTTTCATCACCATCTGAAATAGTTTTTTTTCATCATCATCTGAAAAAACATGTTTTTACCGCAAAAGTTAGCTGTCAAATTATCGATACTTATCGATAATATCGATAAAAGCCCCGGAATTATCGATTGTTATCGATGTCCGCTTTGGGCGATATTTCTCATCACTATTTTTGTTTGCGTGATACAACAGCACTGACTGCGCTTCGAGATTGTGGCAGTGGTTGAGCACCTCTTTCGCTCTCTGATCGCTTGTCTCCTAATGTAAAAGTTTGTGGGTAGGCTAGAGTCGCACCCGCACTGTATGTGTGTGATGTGAGTTGATGCTATTTGTTTATAGGGAGTTCAGCTAGCGGGGTTAAAAGTTTAACAGTCATTGATATTAGGATTGCTTGTTTGGCGCTTATTTCTATCAAATTTAGACCAAAATAGAACAGTTGTTTATTGATAACATTACTAACTTGTAGTGTAAGGTTGAAAATCTGCCTAAAAGACAAAATCAACCCCTTCAAATACGATGTTTACCGTGCCTTGACTAGGTTATTTAAGCGATGTCCTCTGATAGTCATGTAGTTCTGTTAATAATAAAAAGAAACTGATCAGAAATGGCACAAATCGTTACCGAACTCTGTAGCAACTAGTAAAACTATTCCTTGCGATGCTGTACGCCTAGTGGCAAAGAAAAAGTTTTGAAAGTAATCTAGTACTCTCGGAACTAGGACCGAAAAGCCACGGACATTTGCCGCGCAAGGTGAAAGAATTCGAGCAACCCGCTTGGCAGTGTGCACTCCTGTTCAAGTGCAAAATTGAAATTGATCACACTAGAATTTGCCCGCGAAGTCGGTACAAAATAGATTTTGAACGCTGGTTCAGCGCAACCTCCTTCTATTTATGTGCCCCGGATACTAAAAGGAACCTAGAACGACCAATCTCGGCGTTCGGAAATCGATGATGCCCGTTTTTGAAGAGCGAGTCTGTGAAATCACACACCCCAGCAGGAAATATCATAGAAACACCAACTCACACTTCCTTTCGGATAGCTCTAGCCAATTCTGAAGCCCTGATACTTTTCGTAACAAATCCTTCCTTTGCGAACCACTTTTGTGAACCGGTCCGAATGCTCTCAGTTCCCAGACTTCTACGGCTTTACTATGCGCGCACATGGTGATGATGAGTGAACGAAAATCATGACAACATGGCACGAATGTGCTCCTCGCCTATCCTGACTTCCTATTCGAATGTTCACTTGCTCGTCGTCAACTGGCGAACTCAACTCATTTTTCTCCTCGGTGATTGGTGAAAACTTCCGTCCAACAGAGGGGAGCCGGCTCGAATCAGCTCTTGGAATCGCCACCCATGCGACCGATTGGCTATGATTTTACCCCACGAGGCAGAAGCGCACCAATATTCATCACCACAAGGGCTCTACTCGTTCCCTTTTAGCACTGCCGGTTGCACTATACACAACTGCAACAGTCGCGCAAACACAACTCGTATCACTCGAAAACTAAATATCTCTTTCGAATGCTGCACTCCTGTTATTCTGTGACTTGTTGTTGATGGCGTAATCTTCTCCGCTTTTCTTTTGCGGTCTTGTTTCTCTACCACAGCATGCCTGTATCGGTACTTTTCTATGCGACCTGATTGGCCGACTGTTACCCTTGTCGACCCCGCCATCTCCTTAGACCGTTAAACTTCCCACGTGTCACCGTAACCGTAAGCAATTCTTAGAAGACACCCGATGGAAAAAACTGCAAGACTCATCTAATCGCCTGTGACGTGACGACGGCGAACACTCCACAGAGGAACATCGAAGTTATAGCTCTAAAATGATAACAACAATGCTGAGAGAACCGTATAAAGGCAACATCCACCGATCTTCTCTCAAGCTGGCTTCACATTTTCATGGTTAAACGTCGTGACGCCACGTCGCACGTGTCCTTTTCAAACAATATGCTAGGCGAACGATTCGTTGTCATCATCAACTACACAGCCAAGGTTGACAGCAACGAAACTACTACGGCATAATCTACTTCGTCCACATAATAAGCATAGAACATAATCGACTTGAATTCGAGTTCTAATCATTCATGCTCTATACAACGAATCCAGTTGTATTCCGTACGCCCAAACCAGCGAGTGTCGTTCGTACCACACACGGCCAAACCAGATGCAAGTTATTTGTAAACCCATGAATGGCATGCAGAAGGAACGGCACCAGAATGCACATTTCAACTATTGGATAAGGCGTACCACACCGCTTGAAGTTGACTCACCACCAGATGAGCACTGCATACTCTCGTCACCATCATCATCAACCAGCTCCGTGCGCCTCACCAAGAGTACTCAGCTGGTACGTGATATTCACCTAGAGGATAAAGCTTTTCCAATTTCCTCCTCAACCGGGGAAACTAGACGGCTCTGTGGTGTGATGTACCGAAAGGCAATTCATGTCATTTCCATCCTCTCTTTTTACACAACGCTTTGACTTTAGCTGCGGATGTATCCAGAACAAGCGGCAGACTGCAACAACATTGTTCCTCCTGATAAACCATTTGGAACAGTACCATTGACAGAGTGATTTCGCGGTGTAGCATGGTGCGATTTCGGTTATGGTATACGAGATTTGCCGCGGTTGTACTTCAGTTTTAGCTTGCCGCTTCAAAAACCTTGCACGAATTGGTTCACTTGCGGCGTTATAATCAATTGTGATTGCTTTCGCAACCCTGGACAGCAAGGTTTGGGCCTTTCGTTGTAATTTACGAGTTTGTTCGCATAACTTTTATATTGAATTCGCATAACATGCAGTATCGAACATCGGACCTTGCAATTTTTCTGCATTCTACAGAAATAAATCTCTTCAAGAATTATTACATGCCGGATGGTACTTTTAAATATAGAATATTAAGAGCTTATCAGAAAACTCCTTTCTTTTCTAATTTTCCTAACACAGACATCAAAAAGAAACATCGATTAGCGTAAAGTGGATGTTAGAACTGTACTCTTTTCAGCTAGTCAAATTCGGATCTTAATAATGAATAAAAAGAACCTGCCATTTAAAACTTGCTAAGGAATTGAAACTTAAAACCAATTATGCACATTAACGCATATCCTAGTACGGCGCAAAGATAATACCGTGTTGTAGAGTCTTCGTTCAAACTCTCTCATTTATTTCCACAAGCAACTATCAACTCACCAGTCATGAATACAATGGGTAAATTGTAGTTAAAATTTAATAGTATACACATAAAGTTGATATGCTGCAAAATCAATATGATACGCACCAGCGCTGCAAACTTTCACTGTCATGAAAGGATTTTTAGTAGAAATTGAGATCCTTGAATTTCAATTTTCAACGAACGAGCTGAGAATGAAAGAGACTTTCATCTTCAATCAGTTGACAGTGATTGTTAACTAGCATCATTTCTGTAATTTCGCACACGCTGTGTTGCTTTAGTGATGTTCATGCGGTTGATATTGTAGATGCTTATATAGTTCATCGACTTCATGCAATAAACTGGCTCAAAATAAATAATTTCGATATTGAACATCTCATTTCTTTCAATGGCCGGACTATCATTGAGAATTGACACCGCTGACACTGAGGGTCGTTTCACCTTGAGACAGTGAAAATGCGATTTTTATCATTTTCGTTTGCAGTGTCGAAATTTTGCAGCCCTGGCACCCATTACTTTATCGATATTGTCATACAATTCACTGCCGATCACAGTATCACCAGCAGAAAGCACCCTCTAAAAGGCTTTTGGCTGTCGTTTTGGTACAACTAGTGCCCAGCAAGGTTTAATCCATCAAGGTTTAACCAAGGAGATTGAATTTTGGCGGAATTTTCGTAAATATCTCTAGCACTTTAAGAGCCAGTTCGCGAGAGGCGCAACCGCATGTTGTTTCGATGTTCTCCGATTGCACTAAAATTTTCAGCGTTTGTTTGTCTATTCAAGGTAGGAAGTTTTGCAAAATTTCAATTTTTTTCATTGAGGTTAAGTGGGGTAAAACGGCACTTGAAAATGGTATGTCCAAAAACGTCCAAATACTAAAAAGTGCAATAACTACTGCTAGACTTGATGGATTTTTCTACCAATTTGTGGTATTATTCTACACTAAGAGAACTTTAAAATGCATGGTCACAATATATGGTAAAAAGGTGAAATGACAAAAAAATGCATTTTTCTTTTAATAATCGTCAATTTTCAGGGGCATACTCTTCTAAACATCGCTAGAAAAAATATCTGAATATAGCGTTTTGTAGAGCAACTAAGAGCTTTAATGTCATGTATAAGCCCAATGTTATATTTTTTCCCAATGTTATATTGGTCAAATTGATTCAATTGCTTAGTAAATCGATATTTAAGTTACCGGACCGCTTAAAAATAGTGTTTGGTTGTGAAATCTCACCCGGATCACTGTCAAACCGACAATTTTCATTCTGCCTAGGCAGCACCGCGTCGTTCATCACATACAGTACAAAATGGCTAAGAACTGTGGGAAATGTGTAAAAGCAATTCGCGGCATCGAATTTGCAAAGTGTGGTGGCTTCTGCGACAATATATTCCACTTCACTTGTTGCGGAACAACTCGCCCTGTTTACGAAACCATCTCCTCTAACTCTTTCTGGCTTTGTGATGAGTGTCGCGCTACCGTAAACAATCGTTGTTTAAAGGAACTGTGCGATAACGTTCCTATTGTGCTATCGCTCAAGCTTGAGCTGGAAGAATTAAAAGTGCGAATAACAACGCTGACCAGTGCAATTGATGCTAGTGTCGCTAGCACTACAGCCAGTTTGCGTCAGTTTGAGGAAAAGCTGGCCGAGTGTAAGCCCGTTAGTTCCACCAATTTGAATGACAAACCGGGAGCTACTCCGCGCGGTATGCAGAACTGGCCTACAATAAGTCGCCCAGTGACTAAAAGACGCCGTGAAGAGCAATATGCTAATAACCGGGACGCTATTGTTGGAACGAACTCCAGCCTGCTAACATCAATAGCTACTGTTCCTGCCGCTGAGAAAAAATTCTGGATTTATATATCCAGAATTCACCCAGATGTTTCGTGTGAAAATATTCATGAAATGGTCAAAGAGTGTCTGCAATGCGATGAGCCAGCTGATGTGGTGAAATTGGTTAAGAAGGATGTGGATACAAAAACACTCCGTTTTGTTTCATTTAAAATAGGCATTGATCCAAAACACAAGACCACTGCCCTTTCACCAAGCACTTGGCCCGCCGGAATATTGTTTAGAGAGTTTATTGAAAATGGACCAAAAAACGGCCGAGACCTGGCGCCTGCAACGCCTCTGACTATAACACCTGTTTGCCAATAACTGTGATGCATCCTACGGGGGACCAAGGGGGCCAACGG
This sequence comes from Wyeomyia smithii, assembly GCF_029784165.1. Taxonomy (NCBI): domain Eukaryota; kingdom Metazoa; phylum Arthropoda; class Insecta; order Diptera; family Culicidae; genus Wyeomyia; species Wyeomyia smithii. Next base: position 124,663,316 of record NC_073696.1, on the reverse strand, counting down.
GCCCCCTCTCCGGTTAAGTATATGTATAATATTTGCTTGCAAAAATCTCAGGGAATGTGCGTTTTTTCTAGCCAACCCGAGCTAACAGCTGCCGCTCAAAAATGCTACATTGATGAACTTGAAAGGAGCGATAAACAAAGGACTGAAAGCGCTGTTCAAGCTGCTGACACTGATGATTTAATGAACGACCAACGTGAAGTCGACAGTTTAAGAAGGGTTTTTGATTCTGACGGTGAGCGCGAGCATGTACTTGTCACAGGTAAACAACAAGAATGTATATGTTCACATGAAGCTAGGTGTTCGGACTCTGCCGTCGTTGAAATTCAACCCAATTTTCAGTCGAATTCTACAATTGATGTTTGTGTCGATGGCGCGCCGCTGGATGCTGATTTATGCGACAACCTCAATTTCTTCTACCAGAATGTGAGAGGGCTACGCACTAAAATCGACGAGCTGTTTGTTGCCACTTTGGATGCTGATTATGACGTCATCGTTTTCACCGAAACCTGGCTGAACGATCAAATTTGCTCCCCTCAGCTGTTTGGACCAATGTACACAGTTTACCGCAATGACCGTGACGTAGCACGTACAGGTAAATCCCGCGGTGGCGGTGTCCTCGTTGCAGTATCTAATAGGTTACAGTCTAAACAAAGACCTAGTATTAGATTTGATATAGAACAGTTATGGGTAGACGTTCGCATACATGACACTAACATTTGTGTAGGTGTTGTATATATCCCGCCTGATACCGCCGATAACATTTCTGTCATTCAGAATCATATCGATTCGGTGCTTGCTATTACGAACTCTCTTCAATCGAACACTGCTCATTTGCTTTTCGGGGATTACAATCAGCCTGGCCTTGCTTGGAAAGCCAGCCGCTCTGGTAGCGTTTTTGCTGATCCTTCGGATTCGAGTTTCAGTAGTTCAAGTATTGCGTTGTTGGATGGAATGTCTTTACATAACATGACTCAATTAAGCACAGTGAAGAACAGTCGAAATCGGACTCTTGACCTCGTATTCGTCAATGACGAATCCGCACCAAACTGTACCATCATCGAAGCATGCGATTCGTTAGTTGGTATCGACCCCCATCATCCACCACTGTCTGTATCATTGGCTTGCCCTCAGCTAGTTTGTTTTAAAGAATTGTCTGAAACTGCGCAACTTAACTTCAGTAAAACTGATTTCGAAGGTCTCCAGAGGGCTCTACTCGCAATTAATTGGGAAAATTTGCTGAGTCGCGGAACTGATATTGATAGTGTAGTAGAAATATTCTCACACACACTGAAACTGCAATTTAGCAACTTTGTTCCGTTGTTTCGCACACGGCCGAAACCTGTATGGTCCAATCGACGACTTCGAGAGTTAAGACGACAAAGAGCAGCTGCACTTCGCAACTACGTTAGACGACGAAACGCTATGACTAAGCTATCCTTCACTACTGCTAGCAAACAGTATAAAATTTACAACCGTTTTCTTTACTCTCAACACGTGTTACGCACCCAATCACAACTCAAACGAAATCCAAAACGTTTTTGGTCATTCGTTAACAGTAAGCGGAAAGAAAGTGGACTCCCCAACAGCATGTTTCTTGGAAATGACAGTGCGGAATCACTTGACGGTATTGGCTCTTTATTTAAGAAACATTTCTCGAGCGTATTTAGTTCGACTTCTGCAAATACGTCTCAAATACAGAGCGCCCTTCGCGACGTTCCTCATAACGTAGTAAATCTGAGTAATTTAAGTTTTACTAACGAAGATGTTCTCAAAGCCACAGAAAAACTGAAACCTTCTTCTTCAGCTGGGCCTGACGGTATTCCAGCCATTGTTTTGAAAAGATGTGCCATCGCGCTCAGTGTTCCGTTAAGAATAATTTTTAATAAATCGTTTTTACAAGGGGTATTTCCTAATTGCTGGAAAAAATCGGCTATGTTTCCAGTCTACAAAAAAGGCAACAAACACGATGTGGTGAACTACAGGGGAATAACGTCTCTATCCGCTGGATCAAAATTATTTGAGATTTTAGTCGGCAACGTTTTATTCCGTGAATTCAAGCCATACATTTCAACAGTCCAACATGGCTTCTACCCCGGTAGATCGACCACGACTAACTTACTGGAGTTTACGTCGCACTGTATCAAAAACATAGAGAACGGGATGCAAGTGGATACCATCTATACAGATCTAAAGGCAGCGTTTGACCGTGTTGATCACAACATTCTGTTGGCTAAAATCGAACGCCTTGGTGCATCACACCATTTTACTAAGTGGTTAAAATCGTACCTCGTAGATCGCACACTGTACATTAAATTAGGCAACACCGAGTCAGATAGCTTCGTTAACCTGTCGGGTGTCCCTCAAGGGAGCAACCTTGGACCATTGCTTTTCAATCTTTTTTTCAACGATGTTTGTTACGTCATTCCACATGGCTGTAAATTAATTTATGCTGATGATCTAAAACTGTTTCGCATCATTCGATCTATAGCTGACTGCAAAGAATTGCAAAAATATCTTGATGCATTCGTTGATTGGTGTAACCGTAATTTTCTGACAATCAGTGTTTATAAATGCTCCGTAATTTCTTTCACACGAAAAATTAAACCACTACCTTGGAACTATAGTATATGTGGAGAAACCCTCGAGAGAGTATCGGTAATGAAAGATTTAGGTGTACTGCTTGACTCCCAGCTGTCCTTCAAGCACCACTATTCTCATATCATTGCACAAGCAAACAGAAATCTCGGCTTCATGATGAGAATCGCCAAAGAGTTTACTGATCCGTTTTGTCTGCTATCGCTATACGTCTCACTAGTTCGCTCTGTTTTGGAAACATCTGCTATCATATGGAGCCCTTACACTGACATCTGGGCCAACCGGATTGAATCAGTACAGGTCAGGTTTCTGCGTTACGCTCTAAGATCACTTCCATGGCGTGATCCTGCCCAATTACCACCATATGCTAACCGATGCCGTCTACTTGGCATTGACACACTAGCAAAAAGAAGAGACGTGTCCAAGGCTGTATTCGTGGGAAAACTACTAAGTGGCGAAATTGACGCTCCAAACATTTTGGCTCAAATCAACGTGAATGTTCCCTATCGAAACCTAAGATTGCGAAACTTTCTGCGTCTCCCATTTCATCGTACAGAATATGGCCAAAACGAACCCATCAGGGCGATATGTGACGTCTTCAACAATGTATTTTACTTATTTGACTTCAACGTTTCTAGTATTACTTTTAAAAATAGACTCAAGCGAATGTTGTAATTTGTTAGCCTTAGGGTAAATTTGTTTCTTAGCTAGTTAAGTGATTTCATGTGTCATATTTTACAATAGTATATTTATTTGTTGTTAGACTTAAATTCAAAAATGTTAATGTTCAATCAAAAGATGGTGGGGTTTTTACGCGCATTTGAGCTTTTCTTAAGGAATTTCTCGAATGGGCTTTTCCCCACCCAACCCACTTCATTAAGACCAAAAAGGTCAGATGATATGAATAAATAAATACAAATACAAATAAGCCAAGTGTGCCAAATGGGTTAAAACAGCCCTAGAGGGGTTTTTTGACGTTGGACTAACGTCTATATCGAAGTTGGGCGCCTGATTTTGGAAATCTAGTAATTTAACCAGGGAAAAGTGGTCAGGTTTTCAGCGCTTATATATCAGTCATTTCTTTTCAGAATTTCGAGGTTTTGGCATCAACCAATCAGGAATTCTTTTACGATTGAATTTATGTAACAAAAATAACCTACTGTTCGGAATACCCTATTGAAAAATTGATAAATCACATCGATTATCTAAATCATACCGAACAACCAATCACCACCTCTCTTCACAAGCACAGTCGACACTGACGGATACAACCGATCTGACTTTGTAAACAGTCTCGCAGCTTTCAACCAATAACAAGCTCGCTTTCGGTAACAGGTGTTTCAACACCGTTTTAAAATGCTTCTTTTATCATTACCACTGAACAGATTCTAAACACCAATGGCTTGATTGATAGGGGAAATATTGCGCAAGATTGTCATATAATAGTTTAAATATATTTTCGATACTAAACTAGTTAAAAGTTGTGTAAAAAGTCGTGTACATGCAACCAATCACAAGCTCGCTTCTCCTTTGCTCGCGGATGGATTTTTGCTTTGGGCTATATAATAGCCTGCGTCGTCTCATAGCAGTCATCAGTTAACAAGTGGAAGGCCACTAGAACGGTCCTGAATAATCAGCAGCGGTGGCTGATTCCAGTGGCGAAACTGAGCTACAGCAGAACCAGAGCGGTGGTATCAGGCAGCAGCGGAGGAGGTAGTGGGCAGCTGCATTTCTCCATTCAGTTCGGTTCCCCTTCGATCTGAGTTGGACCCCGCCAGCGGTAATCCAATTCAGATATCGTTGGGTGAAAACAGCCAGAAACTGTACGAGCCTGCACCGCCACTAAGAAAGCTAGCGTCATTTAGTGTGTATGCAGTGTGCACATATGGCGTAGGTGCATCTGCATCAATTGAATATAGATAGGTACGGAGATGGTTTGAGTCTCGGGTTTAAAGGGCTTCTTTTTTGTTAACAGTGATGACGTAGAAGTCAAAAAACAATGCCCAAAAATAAATGTTCGGTACATATTTTTCAAGAAATTTTCACAAATTATGACAGTTTACGTCTAAAAATGCCTACCTGCATCGTTAAACGATGCGGAACACAATTCCCAAGGGCATTTTCATGATTTTGGAGATCTACGTCACAACCCCAACACGTGCTTCTGTTTACATTTTCTTCGTTACTAATACAGACAAATGTCTTCTTCTTCCTCACCTTTGTATACCTCATTGCATCTGCATAGCTATGACATTTGCGGTGATAGGGAATGATAGCTAACCAACCCATGTGTATCGATAGCTAGAGCTGTTGCGTGTGTATGGCTAGCTATAGCGTGTGTAAGACATAGCATGTGTAGCATATTATGGCTATTGCGTGTATATCTTCAGCGTGTGTACGGATAGTTAAAGCATGTGTGTGGATCATAGGCGTAGCCAGAGGAGGGCAGGGTGGGGGAAGAGCTGGACCTTGTAGACCAGCTTGCTGAAGTCCATTCTTTTTTCCCTGCGACTGAGAAAGCAATTAAAATTGCACTTTGCTCTACCATGTGAAACATGCACGATTGAACGCTCGTTCAGCACTTTACGTCGGGTGAAAACCTGGCTGAGGTCAACAATGGTTGAACAGCGGTTGAGTGCTCTCTGCTTGCTGGGCGTTTATCGGCAGATGGTTAACAACAATCGTGAAAAATTTACTGATTTAGCGCTGGAGCGATTTGCGGAGGATAAAAGGAAGATGGTTTCTAAATGACGACATTCTTATTGTTATCTTTCTACGGTACGTTTAGTGTAAATTAAATTAAAGAATAATCAAATTTTTCACTCTGATGACAAGGACAACTTTTCACTGGTTGCCTTAATGTAACATCTCCCCTCATAAAACAGCCAATACTCGGAATCTGGCAGCGAAATCAGCTGTCTAGGTCGATCAGGGGTTTCTGGCTCTTTATCGCCTAACTGCTCAGGAACATTTTCTTTATTGTCTAGTAGCTGTTCAGCAGTATCGGGGGGTTGTTCTTCAGCAATGAGTTGTGGTGTAGCTTCTAATGATGGCGTAAAAAGTTTTTGAACTTCTTCATGTTCAGCTGGTGGATCTTTAGAAGCAAGAGCCTTTAGGATATCTGCATCGTTTGATTCGTCTTCTTCGAACAGGAACAGTATCCTTCTTTGTGGCCAATGCGGTTGCAGTCCTTGCAAAGGTGATTGTTGAAAAGGCAGTCCTTCACAAAACGCAGTTGACCGCATTGCCAACATGGTGTCTTCGGTTTCTTACCTTCTTGCTTCGAAGAATTTCACTGATACGGTGAACTCTTCCTGTCCCTGACGGTGGGAACCGTAGATTTCGAGCCGCTGCTTTGTTGCTCGATGATCGTGGTGTCTTCCTTTAAGTTGACAAGGCGTTGATACTCATCAATTAACGATTGGACATTCCCTAGCATGAATAGTAGTCTTGCCCGGACATCCGCATGTTTTGTGGCTTCAAATCCGCTGTCGAAAATGAGGCACTTGAAATGGTCCGGTGTTAGGTTCAGGAACTGAAAATCTTCACAGGCTCGATTGACGTTGCCGCCGTAGCTGATAATATCTTCAGATTCGCATTTCACTAACTGCAGACACATGAACCGCTTCCGAACGTTGACGTTTGATGTTCGAAGATTTTATTGAGAATCTTGACGGTATCTTCAAACTTCACGTCCTTGGGAAGCTTTGGCAGGATGTAGTTGAGATATCGGCTATGCGATTGGGTGTCCAGCTTCCGGAGAAGTAGACGTACCTCCGACGCATCATTCAGCTGGCCTGCATCGTTCTCGAAGCGGTCCTGGTAGCGTTTAAACCAGCGTCCGAACGTAACTCCGTTTTCTTCGTCGAACACAAACTCGGTGATGTTCGATAAGAGGGACTCCAAAATCTGCTCCGGGGTTTGATAATGAGGCTGCTGCTGGGCCGCCATCTACTGTAAAAGTTGGGCCATCTTGAGAATCATATCTTGAATTCCCGGTTGCGGCTGCTGATCAACTCTATCCATGTTCGTGGATTCTCGAGATCCTCGTTGCCAAAATGATATGTCCAATGAATTTAAGAGTTTTTTACTAAAGAACATCTATTTATATTCGAGGTTGGACAAAGAATAAGCAAATTTTCCACTCTGATGTCAAGGACAACTTTTCACTGGTTGCCTTGATGTAACAATCACTAAACACTAGTATTTATTTCTATTTTCCAAAATACCATTTTTTTCTTTGAAAATTTTGAAGAACTTGCCCCCCCCCCCCTATCTGAAATTCTGGCTACGCCCATGGTGTGGATAGCTGCTGCGTATGTAATGATTAGTTATAGCGTATGTATGGATAGTAATTGCACATGGTTGGATAGCTTATGCGTGTGTATAGATAGTTGTATCGGATGTATGGATAGGAATAGCGTGTGTATGGATAGCTTTAGCATGTGTGTATAAAAAACTATAGCTGCAGCGTGTGTATGAATAGTTTTAACGTGTGTATAGATAGTTATAGCATGTAAGTGGATAACTATGGCGGGTGTTTATCGAAGATTATTATTGTAATTAAAAATATTGAAACGTCTTAACGAACACAGTTGTGAATTTGATTTTACAGCAGCGATTTTAACTTCTTCAGCCAGTCTTTATTCATCGAGGAAAAATTACTGCCTATGAATGATCAACACTCATTTACAAAAAGGTTCTTTTGAGTATCATAAATTATTGGTAAAATGAGTTGCAAGTTTTTTCAATGAGCATTCATTAAATTTTCGTTTTTGTTTCTCGGTGCGCGTTTTTGTTTCTCGCACACAGGGAAAGAAACAAACTTGTCGCTATCGTGCAAAATAACAAAACAATTAGAAATGCTCTAAATCACAATTGAAGAAGTTAAGATATTTTCCTGTCACTCGCCAAAACCTTGATAACAACTACCGAAAAACGTGTAATTGAGGTCTTGCTATATTAAGTTATTGAAATAAACGTATTTTTTTAAATACATGAAGTTATATGCTGGGCTGGAGCTAACCTAGCATGAGTTTTATCGATTTAATGTCAAACAAATTTTTAAATTTAAAATTTTCGTTTGAATCGTTCTGGGCTCCAATTTCAGATAGTTTCGTTAAGTTTGCTTTTTGCGTAGATTTTACCAATTCGCTCAATTAAATGGTAGTCTTGGAAGTGCAGCTACGAATAAAGGTTTGATTCGAATATGTATGAAATGACAGGGATCAAATAAAAGATATCCATTCTTTTAGTATATATTATTATTTATAACGTTTTAACGTCTTAGCATTCAGAAATGCACTGTTAGATAAAATTACAGCAAATACTAGAGTTTCAATTCTCTCTATTATTTGTTTTAATGGAATATAAGAATACCGTAGTCCAACGTCATGCGGTCGTGTCTTGAACACCACCCTCCTACTTTTTTTTTTCAAAAAAACTGTCAAAATCACTATATCTCCTACTAGATTTAATAGATTTTGCTAAAAATTTTGACAATCACTCTACCTTACCAGAACTACCTACTTTACCAGAAGATACGCCATTTGGGGTAAAACGTTCCTTGAAGAATTTTTTTTCGAAAAATGCAGTCAAGATCACCAAAACTGCAAGAACTCGGGATAGACATGATTGATTTATTAAAAATTCAGATTATCGCTCTAGTTAAATACGCAAATTTGCCGGGTGAGCTAGTCATTATTCAATAATAAATTCAGTTTGAGTTGAGCAATGTCCGTCATTGATTTGCACACAAAAACTTCCTAACTACCGATAGCGCATGACTTGATTTGTGAGTGCATGTGCCGTACTTCACACATACACTGATGATGGAACACTTCGAATAAATTTTTAATTTAATCATCGTTCGGATGATATCAGTACAGAGAACAGACTTTCATCTTATATTCTAAAGAGGTGTAAAAACTTGCAGCCGTCATTTAACAGTAAGTGGTAATCTGCCGTTCTACGCATAGTTGTCCCTTGTTACTTTTGGTCGATTTTCGTTTTTTATCACCAATGAGTCTATTTTCACGTATATTTTTCAAAAACTTTTTAAAATAACATTGTTTGTTCCGAAAATCTTGAAAAACCATATCAAGTCTGTTTGTCCCATCGATGATTTTCTACACATATTTGTCACACTAGATTTTTTCTATTCTAATTCATCCCAATAACCACTAATTCCCACATTTATAACTTGGGAAGTGCTACAGAGCACTAAAGACTTCTCCTAACAACGTTTGGTACATCACGGGTTTCAGAAATTCGGTACCGAAAATCACTTTGCTTGATTATTTAAATGCGGTACGTTCATATCTTTGTTAGGGATAACTAAGCAATTTTTGCTGGTTTGTAATCTGAATGCTCTTCCTTTTCGAGCATAAAAAAAGATAAACGCATGATATTCATACTAATTGGCAGTTGGAAGAACTGTCTATTGTGTGTAGTCAAAATGGTGAAAGCCCAACAACGTTCAAATATGATAGGAATGGGCAATCTAAAAAAAACAGCTTTCCTTTTTAATGGTAAGTCATCTGATACTTATTCAATTAACTAAACTTTCATTTCGACTATCATTTTTTTTTTAAGAGAGGGATTTGTTAGTAGCTTAAGTACTTATGATAAATATTAGTAAATAATGAGTATGTGTGTCCAATTACAAATGGTGACTTCTCAACACTGTTAGAAATTTGTAATTTTAATTGATAGGATTTGTTTGCTTTCGCAATTAGGACTTATCATTCGTAGGGATTTAAACCTGCTTGTCAGAAAAGGGGGAGTAAACTTACAACTAACTTAATTGCTAACTTATTAGTTATAAAGACAGCTTATCGTAGCAATTGAGGATTGCAACGATTTTTGTCGAAAATTGTTAATAATTTTATTTGACATAGCTTCTAATGGTTCAACACCAGTAAGTCTATGTAATTCGAGTGTACCAAACCAAGGAGGACGCTTCAAAATCTTTTTCAGAATTTTATTCTGAATCCTTTGGAGCGTTTTCTTCCTTGTTGAACAGCAACTTGACCAGATCGGTACAGCATAAAGCATTGCTGGTCTAAAAATTTGTTTGTAAATCAAAAGTTTGTTCTTTAGACAAAGTTTAGAATTCCTGTTAATGAGAGGATATAAACATCTCGTATATTTGATGCACTTGGCTTGTATACTCTCAATGTGCTCTTTGAAAATAAGTTTTTTATCATAAATTAGTCCCAAGTACTTAACCTTGTCAGACCAACGTAAAATAACCCCATTCATCTTGACAACGTGATTATTGTTTGGCTTGAGGAAAGAAGCCCTAGGCTAATGCGGAAAAATTATCATTTGAGTTTTAGAAGCATTGGGAGAGATTTTCCACTTTTGCAAGTAGGAAGAAAAAATATCTAAACTTTTCTGCAATCGACTGCATATGACACGAAGACTTTTTCCTTTTACGGAAATGCTTGTGTCATCGCAGAACAATGACTTTGTGCACCCTGGAGGCAAATCAGGAAGATCTGAAGTGAATATGTTGTATAGGACTGGACCCAAGACTGAACCTTGAGGCACACCTGCTCTGACAGGAAATCTATCAGATTTTGAATTCTGATAGACAACCTGCAGAGTTTGACCTGCAGAGACGAAATCATTATAGGCGAAATAATTACAACAGAAACAACAACCCTAGGCATAACCACATCATTCACAACAACAACAACGATAATAACAACAACTCTGTCAATAACAATAGAAATAACTACAACAGCAATTACAACAATAATAATAACAATTCCAACAACAACCGCAACAATAAGAACTACTTCAACAATAACAACAACAATCAGAACCAGAATCGCAACCTCAACTTTAACAGAAATCTCGATGATAACCATCAAAGTACCAATCGAAACAATTACAACTTCAACACCAATAGTAACCGTAGATATACCAACCACAACCGTCACGTCAACAACAGTTTTTGGAATAATAACAATAGCCCCAACTATAACATGGCCAACAGGCAACAGAATAACGTCACCAACTCCAACAATAATCAACAACACACCAACTCTAATCGTTTCCATGCAAATCAACTGTTACCACCTGACAGAGTGCTTCTTACAGCAGCGAAAGACCGATTCTCTAGACCTCAGTCTAACTTCATTCCTACGATTCAATTTCAAAGAGGCGAAACTCTTAACCCATACCCGGCGAACGACGAGTTTCCACTTTCTCAACCCCAGATGATCAGCGATCCTGCACACCTTCCTACTTCTCAATGCATTGCGTGCTCATCTACACCCAACGCAAACGGGGAACATTTTATTACTTTAGGGCAATTTTTTATTACTTATTGTGTCTTATGACTGCGCATTATACACAAATAGTAACAAACAAAAAGTAATAAAAATTATGACGGCCAGACGCTTGTATGTGTTTCTGGAGGAGAACATACAGCCAAGCACCCACCGCAATGCATGTGTTAGCAAGACTTCACTCGCTGCATTTGTATTGATGCAACGATCAGATTCATTTTTGCTTCCCTTCATCCACACATAATGGGAATCTCACCCGTCAACATCAAATGTCTAATTAGAAACACTTTCGTTTCGTCCCCCAGTGTTTACATGAAATGGAAATATGTAATACTGTCTGACCAGAGTTGCCGAAGTTGCGAATATTGTTCTGGATGGGCACGAGTTTTGTATTTTCAAACAGGTGCAAATGAGTTTCCATGAACCAATGAGTATGTGTTTTAGATATCTTGCAGGAAAGCGAATGTTTTTGTTTTTCTCTAACGCAGTTTACAGATCGTGATGTCATTTCAAGACGCATTTCAAGTCTTTGAAATCATCAACGTTTGCATACTCTATGACGGGAAAAAGGCTGCTTGGCAGCTCTTGTCATATTTTTTCTCTACTCCGTATGCGAACTAAAACACGCACACCGGATGAATTGGAGATTGAAGAAACTTGTAACATGTGCAACATATGCGACGGTGTGTGATTTTTTTTTTGCTTGAGATGGAAAGTAAGCAGTTTTCGACAGAAAAAATCTTGCATGTGGTTGAAACGATTAGATAGTCGTACTCCCGTAACACGTGCTAAATATATGGCAGTATGTGTTGTTACTTGACTGGGGAAGAATTTTATTGCCTCTAAAGTAATAGGTTTGTTACCCAAAAGGCAATTTTGCGCTATTGCTTCTCAAGTAATAAGGAAAAGGGTTGCGTGTAGGCACTCGTGTTTTCAACGCAATTGACTCACTCATCAGAGGACCGTTGCTGGTGATAATTTTTTTCAACCTAGAGATGTAGGAAATGACGCGACCTGCTCTGCTCTGGTATACACTTCTGTTAATAATGACTCTCATTCTTTAGCTTCTACACTCGAACACCCCACCACTACCGAGATCTCTGTAGATTGCCAAAACTTTAACCGCATGCGAGGCGCTCACAAAATTAACGAAATTCAAAAAAATGTACTATCCTGTTCATTTTCTGTTATTTTAGCAACCGAAACCAGCTGGGATGAGGGTGTTCGCAGCGAAGAAGTCTTCGGTTGCCGATATAATGTCTATAGAAATTACCGTAACTATCAATTATCTGAAATGAAATCCGGTGGTGGTGTGTTGATTGCGGTGTCAGTAGACTTTAATTCAGCGCTTATCGACACCATTCAGTTTAAAGAGTTCGAACATGTTTGGGTGAAAGCAGAACTAGCAGGAGAGACACACGTATTTGTCTCTGTCTATTTCCCTCCAAATAATGCGCGGCATGAAATCTTTGAAAAGTTTCTTCATGTTGTTGAAAATATTGCATCTAAGCTGTTACCTGAAGTAAAACTCCACATATACGGTGATTTCAACCAACGCAACATTGATTTTATTCCGGACATCGATAACCATAGCATTTTACTTCCTATTATTGGCGAAAATGAAACGCTGCAACTTCTTTTCGATAAAACCTCTAGTCTTGGTCTTAATCAAATAAATCATGTGAAAAATGGACAAAATTGTTGTCTAGATCTGTTAATGTCCAACATTAGTGAAGACTTTTGTGTGACGAATTCATTACAACCATTATGGAAGAACGAAGTTTATCATACAGCAATAGAGTTTTCTTTATTTGTGCATGTGAATAAAAGACCTGACGAATATGAATTCGAAGATGTTTTTGACTTTCAGTCAGCAAACTATGATGAATTAAAACATAAACTAAATAGTATCAACTGGCAAGATGTATTGTTTGAAGACGGAAACGTCGATTCGGCTATAGAAAATTTTTATAACATATTATCTGATTTATTTATTAGCGAAATACCATTGAAAAGAATAAGACGTCATGGCAATTCCAAATACCCAGTCTGGTACAATAGACAAATTAAAAACTTAAAAAACAAAAAACAAAAAGCACATAAAAAATACAAAACTCATAAAAATCGTGATGCTTTAACAACTTATCTTAACATTTGCGGCGAATTAAACGATGCCATTAGTAACGCGTTTGAAGAGTTCACATTAAAGACTGAGCTTGAAATCAAATCCTGTCCAAAAATTTTTTTCAAATATGTTAAATCAAAGTTAAAATCTGAAAATTTTCCTTCAAAAATGCAACTGCATGACAAAGTTGAAGAGAACTCGGCATACATCTCTGATCTATTTGCTGATTTTTTTCAACAAAATTATACAACTTTCTCAGAATCTGATCGTGACTATACATTCTTCACCAACTTTCCTGAGTTTCCCAACTATTTCAATATTGAACATGTCAGCGCACGCGAAATTGAAGATACTCTGGATGCGTCTTAAGGTCCGGGACCAGACGGAATTCCGCCAGCATTCATGAAACATTTAGCTAAAGAGCTAACTTCCCCACTGTTCTTTATTTTCAATATGTCGCTGGAATCCGGTTGCTTCCCGAAATTCTGGAAAAACTCATATCTAGTGCCTGTGTTCAAATCTGGTAAAAAAACCGACATTAGCAACTATCGAGGCATAGCCATTCTTTCCTGTATACCTAAGCTTTTTGAAGCAATAATAAACAAAAAGTTATTCCACCAAATAAAAAATAGAATTACCCCAACGCAACACGGTTTCTTCAAAGGGCGCCCAACAACAACTTACTTACTCGAGTTTATTAACTTCTCTTTGAACGCAATTAATAAAGGTAATTATGTTGAAACCTTGTATACTGACTTCAGTAAAGCTTTCGATCGCATTGATATACCCCTGCTTCTCTTCAAGTTACGAAAAATTGGAATTCATCCACAATTACTCAAATGGATTGAATCGTATTTGACAGATCGTCAACAAACAGTCAAATTTAAAGGTAGAATATCGAAACCTATTCAGGTAACCTCAGGAGTTCCTCAAGGCTCTCACTTGGGCCCTCTACTATTTATATTATTTGTAAACGACATTTCCTTTATTCTAAAACATGTAAAAATTCTTATTTATGCCGACGATATAAAACTTTTCATTGAAATTAAAAACGCTGATGATGTAAATATTTTTCGTAACGAGATGAAATATTTTTACATTTGGTGTAAAAAAAGCCTTCTTCAGCTAAACGTAAAAAAAAGTAGTTCGATGGCTTTTGGCAGAAAAAGAAGCATGCCAAGCAATATTATTTCCTTGGGAGATCAGGTAGTAGAGAAAAGTGAACGAGTTAGGGACCTAGGAGTCATACTCGACTCAAAATTAACATTCACTGATCACTACAATACAATTATTAATAAGGCTAGTAACATGCTCAGTTTTATAAAACGTTTCTGCTATAATTTCCAAGATCCATACACAATAAAAACACTTTATAATTCCTATGTCAGGTCACTTTTAGAATACTGTAGCATTGTATGGTCTCCGTTTTCTGCAACACATGTAAACAGAATAGAATCAGTGCAAAAACAATTCCTGTTATATGCACTTCGTAATCTACGATGGACGTCATTTCCCCTACCATCATATGACGAACGCTGCAGACTAATTGACATCCAATCATTAATAAGCCCGTCGTGAATTCGCAATGATGTCATTTGTTAACGATATCGTATCTCAACGTGTCGATTCACCCGAAATATTATCAAAACTCAATCTTTATGTACCTTCTAGAAATTTACGAACTCGGACTTTGTTTTCTTTAAATCATCAACGAAACAATTATGCTAAATACGGGCCAATTAATCAAATGATGTTAGTGTATAACCAACACTGTGAAGCAATTGACTTTTCTATGTCGAGAACTTAATTAAAACAATATTTCAATTCAACGCGCAATTTAAATCGATAGAAAACATTCATTGTAATAATCCGTCAAGTGAAGAAATTATTATTCAATTATGTATTAACTCTTTTTTTTTGCTCCCACTAGTATAAATAGCATATAGCATGTAAGTTAGTTTTAAACATATGTAGTCTACTTTTGTTTGACGAAATAAATAAATAAATAAGTTTGATCAGTAAGATAATTTGTTAAATTTTGATTAGGAAAATTGGAAAATTAAAAGTTTGCAATTTCGCAATCAAACCTTTATGCCAAACACTTTCGAATGCTTTTTCTATGTCTAAAAGAGCAGCTCCAGTGGAATAACCTTCAGATTTGTTAGCTCGTATCATATTAGTAACTCTGAGCAATTGATGAGTAGTGGAATGCCCATGGCGAAATCCAAACTGTTCATCTGCAAAAAATGAATTTTCGTTAATGTGTGACATCATTATGTTAAGAATAATTCTCTCAAACAGTTTACTTATTGAAGAAAGCAAACTGATTGGTCGATAACTTGAAACTTCAGCTGGGTTCTTATCCGGTTTTAAAATTGGAGTAATTTTTGCATTTTTCCATAATTTGGGAAAATATGCAATTTTGAAGCAGCAATTGAAAATTTTCACTAAAAATTCCATTGTGCTTTCAGGGAGATGTTTGATTAATATATTAAAGATTCCATCGTCACCAGGTGCTTTCATATTTTTGAAATTTTTAATAATTGATTTAATCTCATTCAAGTTAGTTTCAATTATTTCTGCAGGTAAAAAATTCTGGGAAGAAATTAAATCAAATTGACGTGTGACTTCATTTTCAATTGGACTCACAAAATTCAAATTTGAGTTATGAACACTCTCAAACTGCTGAGCAAGTCTTTGAGCCTTTTGTTCATTGGATACAAGAAAACGTTCACCATCTTTTAAAACTGGAATAGGCTTTGAAGGTTTCTTAAGAATCTTCGACAGCTTCCAAAAAGGTTTTGAATATGGTTTCAATTTTTCAACTTTAGTTTCAAAATTTTGATTTCTCAGAAGAGTAAATCTATGTTTAATCTCTTTCTGTAAATCTTTATAAATAGTTTTAAAAACAGGGTCACGAGAACGTTGATATTGACGTCTGCGGACATTTTTCAAACGAATTATAAGTTGAAGATGTTCGTCAATTATTGGTGAATCAAATTTCACTTGAGCCTTTGGAACAGAGTAATTCCTGGCATCAACAATTGCACATTTTAATGCTTCCAAAGCGGAATCAATATTCACTTCGTTTTGCAAATCAAGCTCATTATTGAAATTTCTCTCAATATAAGTTTTGTATCTTTCCCAATTAGCCTTGTTATAATTAAAAACAGAGCTCATAGGGTTTAAAACTGATTCATGTGATAAAGAAAAAGTTATTGGAAGATGATCAGAATCAAAGTCAAAGTCAGTCTTACAGAAGAAACGCATGTAGGACTATTCGGAGTCAAAATAGAATAGTATCCTGAAGAACAATCATTGAATACAATTTTGCCATTGGAATTACTTTGAGAATTATTCCATGAACGATGTTTAGCGTTAAAATCGCCGATTATAAAAAATTTCGAACGATTTCTGGTGAGTTTTTGTAAATCACCTTTAAAATAATTTTTATGCTCGCGTGTGCATTGAAATGGTAAATATGCTGCGGCAATAAATAAAATCCCAAGTTCAGTTTGAACTTCAATTCCCAAAGTTTCAATAACTTTCGTCTCAAGATGGGGAAGAGCACGATGTTTGATTCGGCGATGAATAACAATTGCAACTCCACCGCCGGAACCCTGAATCCTATCATATCTATGAACCACGTAATTGGGATCATATTTGATTTTAATGTTAGGTTTCAAAAATGTTTCAGTAATAATTGCAATATGCACATTATTTACTGTTAAAAAATTAAAAAGCTCATTCTCATTGGCCTTCAATGAGCGAGCATTCCAATTTAATATTTCAATTGTTTTATTTAAAATCATTGCTAAATTTTAAATTAGAAACAATTTTAATAGTAAAATTTGTGCCTATTTGAATGGCTTCAAACATTGATTTTGCCTGCAACATGGCGTTCATAAGATCGAACATTGCCTGTTGCAAAAAAGAAAGTTTACCTGCCGTAATAGGCCCCAGGCAGTTGACATTAGAAAAAATATTTTCGGCAGCAATATTAGCTGGAGTAATAGGTGTACAATTATTTCCTAGCGTGTTTTGCTTACCCATATTAACGGTCATTTTTGAACTACCAACACTAGGCGGTATAATGTTCGATCTAACTGTAACCTGTGCATAAGTTAAACGGGTATGCAAAGGAGTAGGTAAACTATACGTCACTGGTATGCTTGGAGAATTTTGTTCTGAAGTTTGTTTTGAATTTTGTTTACCTTGCCTTGCCTTAACAATTGCTAAACGGGCTGGGCATTGATAAAATTTCGACATATGGTTGCCGTTACAATTCGCACAGCGAAAATTTTTACTCTCTTTCACAGGACATGTGTCCTTTTTGTGAGAAGAGTCTCCACAAATGAGGCATTTTTGGTCCATGTTACAAAACTTTGAACCATGGCCATAACGTTGGCAAACACGGCATTGGGTGATATGCTTTTCACCTCCGCCAAACTTTCGATATAATTCCCATTTTACACGCACGTTATATAAAGCATGTGCTTTTTCAAAAAAATTTAAGTTATTAACCTCACTGCGGTTAAAATGAATTAAAAAATTTACAAGGGAAATTCCAGTTCGCTGACTGTTTTCGCCTCGTGATTTTTGTTTCATCAGAATTACTTGGGTAGGGGCTATACCAAGTAATTCTGTCAAAGTAATTTTGATCTCATCAACGGTTTGATCGTTGGTGAGACCTTTCAATACGACCTTGAACGGCTTGGCGCTCTTCGTATCATATGTAAAATATTTATACATCTTTTCAGTTAAATACTGAATAAGACGATTCCAATCTTTCAATGTTTGGGCCAGTAAACGGCATTCGCCTCTTCGGCCAATTTGATAAGTAACTTTGACGTCGGAGAGAAACGTAGAAAGTTTTCTTTTAAAAATATTAAATTCAGAAGCAATAGTTACCACAATAGGTGGAACTTTCTCCTTTTTTACAGAAATTTCACTTTATAGTTTTACTTTCGAACATTTCAATTTCGCCGGCTTCTTGCTCAGGCAGAATATCATATAAATTTTCACTGCATAAGCTAGTTTCAGAAAGAGATGCCTCTCTTTTCCTACCCGTAGCGATGCGTGGTTTCTTTTTTCGTCCTGCCATTTCAGGTGATACGAAAAAAGTTCAAAAATAATATCAAATTGCAAGTATTGAGAAAAAAAAGAAATAGGTAGTCTTGAGAAAGACTGATGTAAGTTAACTTCCAGGTAATCTTTAAAAGACACACTGACAAAACACAAACTTTGAAGCTATAGGCAGTCAAAGACCAGTCCACAAGCAACCGAAAATACGTCTGATCTGTCGGGCAGCTCAAGACGCACTGTGATCATTTTCGTTAAAGGTTAAACAGCCTTGTATCCCCCCAGTACGAACTTTGTATTGGGAAACATCGAATGCACGTGGTGGGACTGATATGCGTAGAAAGTACATATTAGAAGGCAAATTTCTCGGCATTATTGTCCCAGTGGGTATTTTTATGAAGAAGAGTGTTAAATGCAAAAACCCTCAAGTAGATTTATTGAAAACAGTCTATTACAAGGTAAACCTGGTTACAAGCCCATAATTGCATTTGTCACATTGACGCAATGCGTCAAAGTATTGTAAAACTTTAACATCGTTTTTCTCGTTTGCATGATTTGAAACATGGGACAAATATGCGTAGAACGGCAGTAATGCTCCTGCTATGTGGCGCTCGCGTCACTGACAAACCAAGCACTGATGTCGATAAAATATCGATACGGCAATATTTATGCAGTGCAACTGGGGCACCACAAGACAGATGTCGTAAGTGTATCAACGTATTTTGATTCAAATTTTACATGAACATGAATGGCTGTTCTCTGTGCTTTAAGTTAGTAAGCACCGTCTACTGTCGTGTTCGCGCTGCGTCCTGTATTTCGAAATCAGCGATAGCGTACGTACATGTGTCAAATAGATCATTGCATATAAAAAATATCCTCACGTTTTTGACATTTTCCACGGGTTTGTTTACAAGGTGTTAGAATTTTTTTCATTCGCCGTTCAGTGATGGGAGTGAAAACGAGTACGAAAAAGATCGGACAACTCTCCGCCTATGCGAAGTCGCCACTACCAGGCCGTAAAGCAATTTTTAACAACACACTTCCGCATTTTCACTTGAGCTGAAAATTTTATAAGTCCACGTAAACAAACCCGCGACCAGGGTCATACCTCATCTTTTTTTCCTTTTTTGTGACGTCACCGTGCAATGATCTATTTGGAACTACAGAATATGTGTGAGATTGCCTGATAGCATCCCAGTCGGTGTTGTCGCGCGTAAATGTTATTCGACTGGAAATTTGAAATGATCGTTTTTTGTGGCGATGGAAGTAGGTTCATGTGTTACGTCTTTCAGTCTGTGGTTGTATGTAGCAATTGAGATACGCATGTGCGGACGGTAGAAGATGGCATTAAATTTCTAGTAGTAGAATTAAATCGAAACATAACCTATTCTCAATATTCATTTAGCCTAGCTTGTCAGAAACTTAGTACACTTAGCTTTAAAAAGCTTGATGAATGACTTGCGGTGCAGAATTTGTGTCATTTTCAAAATCCATACTGAGAAATATTCTTGTCTTGAGGCAAGAAACCGTGGAAAACCGAGAGAGAATAAAGCTAGCAGCAAACAATTCTGCAAAAAATGATGCGATCATGAACGAATTTTAACGAAACAACGCGATCATGACGACGGTCATGGGAGAGATGACGGCGTATGTACAATACGAAGCGAATACGAAAACTTGGATGAAAACAAAATATTGCCCGAAGCAAGGTGCTCTTAAATACTTCAACAACGCAGTTGACGAGGTTGACATCTAGTATTTTATTGTAATCTGCGCAAATGAGAATTATGAGAGTAGAGCCCTACTTCTTGTTAGGGTAGGATAACATAAGAATCAATTAACGAGCAATCGTTGTTCGAGAATATTTGTATACCAAATCTCCTTAATAAGGCATGTTATTATCGTAGTAGATTAACTATAGCTAATGGGTCGAGTCATTTTCATACCTATTATAAATTATACCAGTCTTAGTTAACAATAAACATAAACTGAGTTTAAGTCCTTTTTTTCATGAAAAAAGCCTTTAGAGCAGAATCATTTCAAATCGCCTGGAAATACGCGAAAATTTAATCAACCATTTTTGATTTGAATGAAACTTTGCACAAGTATTTAGCTTAGCAAACTGAGCATTTTTCACAGGTGGAGAGATTTTTTACACCCATAAGTTATATTCTAAAAGGGCGTATGCCTTTTGGCATAGGTTTTATTCGAAGCATTGTAGCCCAGAAACCGTTGGTTGTATAGAAAAACTGTCTGAGAATGAGTTGTAGGGAATTGAAAATGCACCATAAAAAAATATATACACTGTGCAAAAAAAAATTTTTTTGACCAAAACAAGTTAAAAATAAACATTGAATTTCAATTTAAAAAAAAAGAGTTAATTTTTTTTATTTTTTTTTTTTTAAAGAAACTTGACGTTAACACGCAACTTTTAAAAAAAGTCCAGGATGGAGAAATGAAAAATATTTTTTTTATGGTAGATTGATTTTTTTATGAAAATTCTAATTCAAACATTTTTCAAAATATTTGTATTCTGATGATTTTAAAAGATGCAGAGAGTCATATTGAATCAAAAAACTCTTGGTAGTAAACATTCTAAAGGCATTGGTTTTCGAGTTATTTCTAATTTAAGCTCGAAAAATTATAATTATTTAGGAAAATACACGTTTTTCTTAATTTGTCCATGATTCTCCAGCAAAAACCATACATTCATTAGAATGCTTGATCAAAAATATACAATTCATTCTTTGACAACAAAACGATTGGGCGAACGGTTCTCAAGAATATAGTTTAATGTTCTAAGTGAAATAAATATATATAAGAATCAAATATTTATTTTCGAGTTTTATTATCTTAGGAACATATTTTTTTATGACATAGATACTTTACAGAACTAGTTTCACCTTATATTTTATATACATCATAAGTAAATGATTCGTCATCTTTTAAAAACAGCTTCGTTTGTATCTTATTTTCTGAAATCGGAACAAAAGAGTAATACTTTTTTGTGGCAGCTATTATCATAGATTTTTTGAAAATATTGCTCCATTCTGTTACTACTTGTTCATATTCTTCATATGATACCCAACTAAATGACATTTTTGATGAATTTTCATTAATTTTCTGATTAGATCAATCATACAATTCTTTTGCGCTTGTAATGTTCATGTTCTTTAGCTAAACTTGCATTTCCTGCCATTCGTTTTAATATGCCACCAATTCCATCGCATGGGCCTTTACCATGAGAAGTCGCAAAAAAATGCCACTCTGCATCGACGTTATATTTTGTTTTGAACTTGCAAAGACTTGCAAAGTTTTTTCTATTTTTATATTGTGAGGCAGCTCCATCAGACATTAATCAACTCTATTGTTGTTTTCAAAAACTCATTAATTTGGCAATGAACACCTGAACTGCAACAGTATCATGATGGAGTTCTTCCGATATTATGATGAAGCTGATATTCTTAAGTGTTCCAGGTTCTGAATAGTCAACAACGAAGGGATGAATGGTGGCTTGACTATCATTCCAATAACTACACGAGTCACAAATTGATAAAGACGTATTAAAATGAGCTTGACTGTTCAATATTTTTAATTTTGCAATAACGTTTTTTTTTTAATTTGCGTAAGCTTGATGAGCACCGATGATCAGGAAAGGGTTTACAACATTTGGGCTTGGTGTATTCCATTTTCACTTTATCCATCTTCACAAAATGCAAACTGTTACTAACACATTTGGAATAGTGCAATCGTATTTATATACGAAAACAGATATTATAGGTAACCCAGTAGTTATTGGTTGCGTACTTTACAAACAGTTATTATTAGTAAACAAGTAGATAGTGTTGCACGACAAACATATTTTTTATAAAACATTCGGCAAGGGGGAACGTGTAGGTAGGCTAAGGTTTAGCGCTTGAGTTATTTATCCAATCGTTTTGTTGTCAAAGAAGGAATTGTATATTTTTGATCAAGCATTCCAATGAACGTATGGTTTTTGCTGGAGAACCATGGACAAATTAAGAAAAACGTGTATTTTCCGAAATATTAATAATTTTTTGAGCTTAAATTTAAAATAACTCGAAAACCGATGCCTTTAGAATGTTTTACTACCAAGAGCTTTTTCATCCAAAATGACTCTCTGCATCTTTTAAAATCATCAGAATACAAATATTTTAAACAATGTTTAAATTAGAATTTTCATAAAAAAAATTAATCTACCATAAAAAAATTATTTTCATTTCTTCATCCTGGACTTTTTTTTAAAAGTTGCGTGTTAACGTCCAGTTTCTTTTAAAAAAAAATAAAAAAAATTCAACTCTTTTTTTTTAAATTGAAATTTAATGTTTATTTTTAATTTTTTTGGTCAAAAAAAATTTTTTTTGTACAGTGTATATTTTTTTATGGTGCATTTTTAATTTCCTACAACTCATTCTCAGACAGTTTTTCTATACAACCAACGGTTTCTGGGCTACAATGCTTCGAATAAAACCTATGCCAAAAGGCATACGCCCTTTTAGAATGTAACTCATGGGTGTAAAAAATCGCTCCATCTGTGGAAAATGCTCAGTTTGCTGAGCCAAATACGTGTGCAAAGTTTCATTCAAATCAAAAATGGTCGATATTCGACCATCGGTGATTTGGCGCGATCTTGCTCTTTAGTGAACATATCCAGCCTAAAAGCACATCGGAGACGAACGTTCAACATGAACACTTTGACCTTTACGATCACTTCGTTTCATAGTTCACGTCCACCGTGGCGTTTACGCTGGCAGTGAAATGAGGTGAACCCGCAGAGATCTCGTCGTAAAATCATATATTTTGTCGGAAATAGAATTAATTTCATTATTAATGAATATATTAAAAGTACAAATCCTTTTCAATATAGCATTTTCTTTCAAAATTTTCAATCTAATTTGGGCATGCGGCAGAAAAAATCAGGAACGTTCAAACTTTAATATTGAGTTAACTAGTGTACCTACAACAAACGCATACAACAAACACTGCGAGATTAGAGACGTTACCATGTCCCGGAACGCATTAAAAAGCGCATTACGTGCTAGAACTCGATAGCTTAAGATTAACGTATACATTAGAATTGTAGTCTACATTGATTGACGAAATAAATTTAGTGACATTTATACCTGATAATTTATTTCTGTTAACAGTGTATTTGTTTACGTTTACCTTCAAGTGAGTATCAAGTGTTGAAATTATAAAAATGTACCGTAAAACGGGGCGAATAGAAACAGTCTTCGAGATATCTGGCAGTGTACAAAAAATACTATAATGTCTAGAACGAACATAAAACCTTTAAAACATGGGTCTTGCTCTCCTCTATTAAGGGTGTAATTATCATTTTGATACAATAAGTATTTCATTCTTTTTTTTCGAAAAAAATGCTTGCGGGGCGAATAGAAACACTTATCAGTCGAGTTATTTTTTTCTCGTTCTGATGATTCTGGTTTTATATTGGAGAAAACAGAACAATTGCATTATTTCAGATGCAAAAGAACGTTAAAAGTGTTAAAATAGCGGAAAAGTTTGGTTTATTTCTTTTTGTATGTTATCTTAACAAATGGATATGTTCTGAGGAAGGTTTCGGGGTTGTGTCTAGCACTTTAATCGATTCAGGATCTTCCTGTACTTCGTCTGGCACAGACGGCACAGGCCTTCCAGTTACGCTCTCTCCTGGTACAACAGGAATCTTCGTCCGTTCGTCTCGCGGGTTGTTGATGTCTTTGCTGTCCCTTGCCGAGCATCACGCAGTAGATGAATTAAACTTTCATCAAGTTTTTGGCTGCTATCTTGGTTTTCTGCTGAATTGGTTTCTGAAGGTAGCATCCGTAGCACGGGCATTTCCTAAGGGGGGGCCCTACTCTAGAAGGTCGAAAAATCATGAATTTTCATATTTTTTTTGGCTGTCTAGAGTAAAGTGAAGTGTTTGGATATTTTGGCTATTGATTAAGGTATATTTGAAGATGTATTTTCCATGTCGTGAATGTAAATATTGTGAGTATTACACTGTTGGCAGCTGGGAACGTGGATGCTCTCTCTAAATCAGTACCTAACTGGTGGTAAGTTTTTCTCAGCTTCTAGTAGACCGATCGGGCTGAAATTTTTTTTTCAGTATATAGAAACATAATATCTATCTTGCTACGTAGCCGTTTTTGAAAATTCCAAAAATTGCCAAAATGGCGGCCATTTTAGTAAAAAAAATGTTTTTTTTTCATGAAAAATCACTATTTAAAAAATCATAAAACATTGAAAAACTCAGATATCAAAAAACGGCTACGTAACAAGTTAGATAATCCATTTTTACATGTTGAAAAAAAAATTCAGCAAAATCGGTTCAGTAGATGCTGAGAAAAATTTACCACCAGTTGACAAAAACATGGTTTCGAGATAAACACTGCCAATAGCGTAATACTCACTATATTTGCACCCACGGTACACAAAATACATCTTCAAATATACCTTAATCCATAGCCGAAATGCCCGAACACCTCACCTTTCTCTAAACATCCGAAAAAAATATCACGAAAATTCATTATTTTTCAACTTTCCAGAGTAGGGTCCCCCCTTAAACCCAGCTTGGACATTTATTGGCCCCTGCTCCTTGATATCGTCCATCAGTTGTTTCAAGAGCCTTGGAAATTTATCTTTTGGCAGCGACACTTCGTGTTTGCCGTTGGAGGATTTCCAGCTTGTAAGGATTTTCCGCAGGGCAGTCTTGAGTGGGCGGAAGAATGCCACATCTAGTGGTTACGTTGAATGTGTTGAGTTGGCTGGGAGAAGAATCATCGTTACGTCGTTATCGGCACAGAGCTCAATAACTCCCAGTGTCAAATGTGACGCAAGATTATCACCAATTACCACTCGCTTTCCCTCTAGCTCTCTCAGATATGGAATCGCAATAGAAGACAACCACTCTTCGAAAGAGGAACTTTCGAACCAGCCGGATTTTGACCGGTTGTATCTCGCTTCCGCTGGTCCGCCTTCTGTCCAAGAGTCATACAAGTGGAGAGCCTTGTACACGACATAGGGAGGTAATATGGTACCATCTCCTGCAGCGTCACCGACACCGACACTTTCGTGCTATTCCCCAGCCGTTCTGGATACTTGCAGCCTCGTCGCGTTATAGCCTTCATCTTTCCCGGATCATCACATAAATTTGTTTCATCGTAATTTACTATATTGACGGCAGGAACACCGTGAAGTTCTCTCTGCAACCTACTGTACCTCTGCAATTACTGGTGAATAATTTTACCTGACACTGCTGATCGGTTCCTTTTGATGTTTTGGCACATCCTGAGAGACAGCTTCTGCTTATTCCTGGCCAAGAATGAGTAAACAAAATCCGGTCCTAGAAGGTTGTTCTTAAAAACTGGAATTTTCTTTCCCTTTCTGTTTAAATATTCTTGGATGACAAGCCGAAGCATCCGAGTGTCTACAGGGTATTCCCAATCCGAGCATAGTTTCAGCTTTTGAACCAGCAAGGATTCCTCCGATTTTGAAAGACAAGTTTGTCCACCCTGAGGCTTGACGGAATGTTCCCCCTTGATACGCCGATAAATCACAGAATATTTCGTATTTTTCGGCCACTTGACGAAGCGATAGTTTCTTCTCCGTCACTTCCTCAACAGCTTGTCTCAGGCGGAGCGGTCCGGTTTTTTGTAGCTTTTTGGACCTTTCGGTTTGGAAGTCCGGACCATGATGAGCTGAGAATTTATAGAACGTTCGTTTTACATAAAAAAATGATTACATTGAGAAATGCATTTGTTGTTGTGCAGAAAATACTCGCTTGGCGTTGTTTATATGCGCCCCGTAATTCTGCGAGCAGGGAGTTTTCCATGCAACATTAGCGGAAGAGTGATAAATGCCAAACCAAACCAAAGTCTGTGTGCATTCGGAAACGCTCGAGACTTGAACCTCTATTTTGTAATTTTTCCAGCAAACTAATAGCAGTCGTTTAAATCCATAAATTTTTTCCATATTTTTTTCTCGAATAGTTCATTTGTTTACTAATGTAAAAACACTAATGTAAAAACATTTACTAATGTAAAAACGATGTAAAAACATTTACATCGTTTTCGAATGTTATCAAAGCTATATAATCAAATTTATCAAGCTCGGAAGTATTGTTTCTATTCGCCCCGTTTTACGGTACACACTTAATTTACCTCGGCAAACTTCCCAACAGCTGATTGAGCTCGGTAATGTTTTTAACGAATGTCAGCAATATATTTCGACGACTATTCAGCAAACATATCGATTTACCGTAAACCAGCAAGTATTGACGTTTCGTTTGCCGAAGTTCTTAAAAATTATGCCGAGAACTTGTAGAACATTTCGCTGAGTTTATCAGCTGTTGAGTTCTCGATGTTGAGTAGATACCGAACGGAATTGTCAAGGTGGTAGAATGTTATTTGGCCACAGTTTATCGCGTCAAAACGTTTCCATAGGATGATCCGTAGAAGTTCTGTTCGTCATTAAACGCTCACATGGTAGTCGTTGCCGGAAGATTATATTCTTGCTTCCGGCGGCGTGTAAGGATGTCATGTCATTGATAAAAATCATAAAAATAGAGCACATAACAAATTTTTGCATTTCTTTTCTTCCGCACATTGCATTGTATGAGCCAAATATTATAAAAGCGAGAGAGACTAACGGTCTTTTGATCACAGTGGAATGAAATTGAAAAATAAATTAAGAAGAAAAAGTACTTGCAAAAGCATGGACAGAGCAGTAAAGAAGGCACCCCTTTAGATACTCTCGATGTTCTTTCGATAGTAAGGCCGAAAACATACTGGCGCGTCCTGCGCTGCGGAGACGGTTCGCCTTGCCGTGGGTCAATGTACAGCTCTACTTAGCGCTGTACATTAACCCACGGCAAGGCGAACTGTCTCCGCAACGCAGAACGCGCCAGTATGTAAACGGCCTAAGAAGCAGGGCAGTTTGTTGGTTATAGGAGAGATAAACCGTTTAGCTTGTCTGCATCGCTGTGTATTGTTCCAGCTATTGCTAGCATTTTTCTAAAACGTGAAACGCTGGATTTTGAGGTTCCTATAAATGTTTTAGGCTCATCGGATCGAGGTAATTAACATGTCCACTGTCCCCGATACCACAGCGTCTTATTTAGATGACTTACAGGCAGTGTTACCACCTTTTCATCCTGTACTGGGAGCTACAAAAATCATTTTCATCTGTATTATTTCCGGGAAAATCTGTACCACTGGCCCAAAGTTTTTATTTTATATATTTTTCAAAAAAACAGCTTCAACGTGAATTGTTCAGAGAAAACTGTGACTGCGTTGTCTCAGTTTTAATTCTAAACTACTTGCTCGATTGTCAATAAAACTTTTGCACACTTAAGAATGGGGCTCGGTAATGCATATTACCGAGCCATTGCGGTTTAATCTCCTGAAAACAGTGAAACCCATAATTCAGCAACACTACCGATATTTCGGATATTTTGTGCCAACATTTCAGTTTGGTTAAATCGAGATTTACGAAAAAATGTAACAGCTGCCGTTTTTTAACCGAGTAGTGCCATTCTCGACAGCGAATTTCCGAGATTTGGCAGTAAATGATAAGTGCGTGTATTGCAAGATCGCATTCATTGTATTGTTGCAGAGTCGGTCAAAAAGTTTTGTCTAATCTTTTCTAACCAATTAAAAAAATCTGTATTTATCTGTACTTTTTCTTGAAATCTGTAATCTGTACGGTACAGAATCTGTACCGAAAAAAGCCGAGAAAATCTGTACATTTCCAGATAAATCTGTACAGTTGGCAACAGTGCTTACACGATTCAGCATTTCGCAGATTCCTTAAAACTTGTTTCACTCTTTAGTACACGCGACATTGTCGATGCTGACAACTCAATCAAATTAAACTAAATCGTAGCGATCAACGTTAAATTCCTTGGATGTATTTTTAGAAGAAAAAAAAATGAATAAATACGAGAGTTTACAACAAAATGGGTTTTGTTGTGAGATTTTAATTCTAAATCATTAATCGTATCACTGATACTGCCATACGCAACTACCTAGCCGCTTCTGAACCACCTTACCATCTTAAAAACAGAAGAAAACACGAATTTCCCCAAATAGAAACATTCTCTGCCTCTCCCATTTCTGTTTTCAGATTCATGTTTTTCCCAACGCGCTCTCGTCCTTCTCGAACAGCTGTAGATGCTTGGACGATCTACATTAATCTACTCGCTCACTTGAAGATACTTGCCAACTCGTATCTTCATCTTTGATGGCGCTATACACAAAACAGCGCAGTCAGTGGCCAAAAACACACCCACACAAGCAAACAGTGAATGATTGCTTAACCCCCTGTTCCACCCACTAGCTCATGCAGTGTTCTCGATGGATGGAAATTAGTAGACGTTAGTATTCCTCACTTGCGAGAAAAAATGCCCCCGGTAGCTTGGCACAACCACGAACACGGGCAAGGATCGGATGGCGATCATTCGTAGTCTCAGCTCACTGAGCAACGGTTGGGAAAATTTATCTCTATTTCGTTAGGGGTAATTATTAAATAGTAAATTTGGAAACATACCCAATCGGAATAGATCTTAAACTTGTTGAATACTTGGAAAGTGAAACGGTGACATAACAGTGTTGTTTTAAGCAAAAATTTTGCGGTTAAGTTATAGGTATGTATAAACTGTACCTGGATCAGTTAAAATAGTTATTCGCGGTTTTTCTTCAAAAAATTGCAAGAGCTGTTCTTCTACTGGTAAGACTGCAAATATAATAAGTCGTTGCAAATCGAGTAACATGACCATGTTTTCGAATCGACATCTTTGATTGCGTAAACATTACGGGCAAAATTGTGAGCTTTAGTTAACTGTACCGAAAATACGGTTTTTTTAAATCTATCGCGGGTCTCTGGACCCATACCAAGCGTTATCCACAAAATTACAACGATGTTATCTAAGTGACCAGTGAAAATTTTTCGCAATTCAAAGATGGCGGCCGTCTCGACAAGACGACAAAAAACTGACACCGATGACGACCTCAATGATTCTATCTATAACCACCACTTCGCTTACAAGACGAAAAATGAAAACGATGTTTCTTGTTTTCTTCGTGTATAATCATCCTTTGAACGCAGTGTTTTTTTTTCTTTTTTGATTTTCGATTTTTGCTATATTTCCTAAGCCACTGTACATACTTTCTCATATCTTCAAGTTCGCCACATCCAATGTTGAGCGAGCTGCTTTTTTCGTTACCGAAACAGCAGAACAATAATAACGGACGAACTTGAAATGTCTATAAATACACGTTCAGTTACAGCAATGGAAATAGAAGTCTACATACTACCTTAAAACAAGTTAAATCAAACGATAAGTGAATGTAATAAAAACATCCTTTTTTCTCCGAAAGCATTCTTACCTGTGACAAACTTGATCCCCCATGGAAAAATCTAACCGTCCGATTAGAAACCGTAAACGAAGTAGGTTAGTGAATAAGATTGCCTACGCGTAGATCAAATAAGTCATGTGTGCACAAACGCGACAGCAATAACATTGATAATGCTTCATATTAGTTGATTGAATTATAAACATACAGCAAAACTGACCAATCTGACAGTAATTTTGCATGTTTTATTTTCTTTTAAGTAACATCCACTGTTTAATTTCTATGTGTGTCGATGTGTCACGGGCGTCACGAGCTGTGAAAACATAATATAATATATACATATATAGAGAGAAAGAGCGATTGAGAGAGAGAAAACGGCAGCATTTCTCATCCCATGTTTTTTTCAAAGCGCGTGCGTGAGCTGCGTACTCATCTTCGTATGCTCAAATCACTTTTGATGTATCCTAGCAACCATCCGCGACAACAGGTTGCTTCGCGATCGATATTTGTTTTGGTGTGCATTCTTTAACACCCGCGACTTATAACCGTGGACTCATAAAAACTAATTACGTTGCTGTTCCTCTTTTGTTAAATCAGAAAAGCCTGGCCGCCAGGAGACACACATCGACCGATCAAGCGTCTGTTCACACCCGAGATCAAGCGGATGCTCAAAGACTGGTTAGTCAGAAGACGAGATAACCCATATCCAAACCGCGAGGAAAAAAAGCAGTTAGCCAACGAAACCGGATTAACTTACACACAAATTTGCAACTGGTTCGCCAACTGGCGTCGGAAACTGAAGAATTCCGGCAATGATCCAAACAGAAAAACTTGGGGTAATCTCATCAAAAACTACAACAACAGTGCCAAGGGAAATGTAGAACAATTTAGTATATGTTCCAGTGATAGCATTTGGGGTGAAAATGGCGACGACTCGCAGGAATCTAGATCCCCAACGCAGGGATTTCCTAAGCATAGCCAGTACGTACACTACACTAATAGTAGCAATAATAAAATAAACAATAACAATAATAACAAACATGGATTCATGAACTATATGGCAATCATGAACCGTCGAAATAGTGAATTGTCCGACAGTGATAGAAATGAAAGCTATTCTGGCAATATGTTCTCTGATCACTGCTACACACCGAAAAACTATTGCTCAATGCTCGGTATTCCCGGACAGACACATTGTAGGCAGGTAAGTTTGAACTGTTTACAATACGCGAATTCAATGATTCATTCAATGCATTTCTTTTTAAACAGACCACCTCCCCGAGCGCAGATTGCTTATCCGACTTTAACGCCAGTACAACTTCGATCATTACGGCTAATTTTCCACAAGCATATCGAGCTGATAACGGCACATACTATCTGACGCCAAGTACCACTGTATGCCCTACAAACAATCAAAAACCGGGTACCAATAAGTACAAAAACAATATCATGGAAAAGTACCTCCGGGACTTAGGAGAAGTGGACCCAGATGTTATAGCAACCAGCGATGGTGAACAATCAGACTGTGCAAATCCTTTCCAGCAATCACAGGCGATAATATCAGCTCAACAAACAAGTTGTGAATCTCGTGGACCTCCGTCGCTCTCGAAATGGCTTGAGAGTACAGCCAAGTTTACCCCATCGAAAAACAATTACATCGACTGGGATCAACCGGGGTAAGAAAGTTTTCTTCCAATCCTTTTCGTGTCAATCAGAAACCGGCTTCCTTTCCAGAAAACCGTGTTCGTCGAAAAAACGCTGCGATTCAAACTACTGTCATCAACCATCATCACCACAACAAACCCTGTCCGCGTCCTTCCAACAAGAGCTGGAATCAACGCTTCCTCGTGAAGAAATTCATCAAAAGGATGAAATTGATGCTGCAGAAGCGTTAACGAGACTAGCAAATAACTTTAGATTAAAATTTTATACTTGATAAGTGTAATCATATTCAATGACTCAAGGTCGTCCTTGAAGCCGGTTTAACTAGTACATCAATCTTTAGAGTTCTCAAAAGGCAGCTCTAGTCCCCCGGGGATGTAGTACCACACAGCTTTGCTTTTTCATACCACCTTATCCCGTGCCATCGTGCCGCAACCCGAGAGTAGCAATGCTTTCGTATACTTTAAGCAATAGCATTCCCGACAATAGAGACGCTAACTTGACAGGAAACATAGATATAGAAGTAGTAGAACAATTCATTTGACTGAAACCATCAGTACACTAAAGTTAGTTTATTGTTTTTTTAAGTCTACGCAGAAATGAAGTTCATGTTATTTTGGTCGTTTGTGTTAAGTTTAGCAACATTTACAAAAAAAAAGACAGACGAGAATAAAAGTTTATTTTAATACGTAACTGATATAGTCTAAGTTTGATGATATGTGTTCCAGTTTTACTTTTTCGAACTTACCGGAAGATGTTTTCTTGTGTGAAACTTTGTACAGCCTTCGTGTATGACAGTCTACAGGTGAACCTGTATTTATGCAGGTGGTAGAAACTGAATATATGTGTACAAAACTTCATGGGCAGCTATAAAAAAAAGTTTTCGCAACATTATAGATTTTAAAGTGGGAAATAGTTTCTGATTAGTAAAAAATTTTAGTTCAGTTCATTGCGAGTTTACAAGTAAATCCATCAACTTGAGATTAGAACTGAATGAACCAAATAGAATGAACAGCACTTCGAACGAAAATGGATGAACCACAGTTCTTGGGTGAACTGTTCACCCAAGCACTGAAAAAGAATTTAAGTGAAAGTTACATAGTACGTATGTTCTATATATTATACCAACAGCTCAATTTGAAATTATAAAATCATTAATAACATTTTGAAAATCTTGTCGTAAAAGCAATTTTCCCAATGTTTGATAAAACAAATAACATCCTCTACTCAGCTCTTCACCATCTGAATTTGGTCTTCCGGTACCGACAACCACGTACGCATTATGACAGACTTCAAAGTCTTCAAACTGTAATGAGATGTTTCGCAGGTTTGTGCTACAACATACGCCCAAATCGTATAGTTCAACGAATCCTAGAACGGACCTCTAAGAACCCACAAATCTTTCGACCAATTTTTTTTCCCATCAGCCATCATTGGGTCCGATTTGACACGTGACATGGCGCTCCATCCAGTTATAGAACAACGTGTTCATCTAAAGATGGCCTTTCCCCAGGTCACTACATGTTATTTTTAAAATTACGATGTACACTACGACTTTGATTTTACCACCAGCATCAATGAAAACAGGCGGCATTTACCGTTGGTCACTACCAAGCCAAACTTCATGAAACCCGCCAGATGTTTGATTCCATTTTCCAGTTTGACGCAAAGGATTGAACGGAAGATTCTATGCTCAAAAACACTAAGAGCTCGCCGATCAGTCTTTTTCAGTGTCCACGCCTGATGCCCTAGAGGGCCACCGGGGGAAACAGTGTTTCATAGAGTGTACGTTTTGTACGGGTTTGCAGGCTGCGGAATCATAGCTGGATACGCAATCCGTAGAAGGCCCAGTTTGCGACCGCGATCCTCTACTTCAAATGAATCCCCATTTTTTACCACCGCAGAATTAATATCCGTCGGGCTACCACGCTCTGTATCAGCCACCATGAACTTCGTTTTGGCAGAGATTATGACAAGCCCCGCAGCTTCTACTGAACCGATCGGCGTGAAATTTTGTATATAGGGGTTTTAGGGGCCGGGAAAGGTGACTAAGATAGTTCGAAACGCCTCCCTCTTCTGGAAGGTAGGGATCCCATTCAAATGAAACTCAAATTTCTTCACATCTCGAGAACCAATCAAGCAGATATAACCAAATTTGGTATGTGAATGTTATTAGGGGTAACAAATATGTCCGTAATGTTTCGACAGTGGCTGGACAACCCTCCAATTACTGAATGAGAGGGCTCATATACAAATCAAACAAAAATTTCTATGGTGGTTTGCATGGGCGTAGCCAGAATTTCAAATAGGAGGGGGGCAAGCTCTTCAAAATTTCAGAAGTTAAAAAATGGTACACTAAGGTCGCTTTTTACGCGGCTTTTTTTACGTGGATTCCGGAATTCACGCGGTTTTTTTACGCGGATTTCGAAATTTACGCTTTTTGTTACGCGGATTCCGGAATTTACGCGTTTTTTTTACGCGGCACGTATCTCCCGCGTAAAAAGCGACTTTAGTGTGTTTTGAAAAATAGAATTAAATACTAGTCTTTAGTGATTGTTACATCAAGGCAACCAGTGAAAAGTTGTCCTTGACATCAGAGTGGAAAATTTGATTATTCTTTGTCCAACCTCGAATATAAATAGATGTTCTTTACTAAAAACTCTTTAGTTCATTTAAACCTTTGGACATATTATTTTGGCGACGAGGATCTCAAGAGTCCACGAACATGGCAGAAGATAAAGTTGATCAGCAGCCGCAACCGGGAATTCAAGATATGATTCTCAAGATGGCCCAAATTTCACAGCGGATAGCGGTCCAGCAGCAGCAGCGTCAGTATCAAACCCCGGAGCAGATTTTGGAGTCCCTCTCTTCGAACATCATCGAGTTTGTCTTCGACGAAGAAAACGGAGTTGCGTTCGGACGTTGTTGTTTAACCGCTACCAGGACCTCTTCGAGAACGATGCAGGCCAGCTGAATGATGCGGCGAAGGTACGTTTACTTCTCCGGAAGCTGGACACCCATTCGCACAGCCGCTATCTCAACTACATCCTGTCAAAGCTTCTCAAGGACGTGAAGATTGAAGACACAGTCAAGTTTCTCAATAAAATCTTCGGGCATCAAACGTCGAACGTTCCGGAAGCGGTTCATGTGTCTTTCCACGATTGTTGTTGACCATCTGCCGATGAACACTCAGCAAGCAGAGAGCACTCAACCGCTGTTCAAATATTGTTGACCTCAGCCAGATTTTCACCCGACGTAATGTGCTGAACGAGCGTTCAATCGTGCATGTTTCCATGGTAGAGCAAGTGCAATTTTAACGGCGTTCTCAGTGGCAGGGAAGAAAGAACGGGCTTTAGCTAGCAGGTCTACAAGATCCAACTCTTCAAAGTTTTTACGATCTGCTCTCATACTGCTGCAATGTTAATACGAAACTTCCACCTCTCCAACAAAACTGTCAACTTCATAAAAAATTACGAAATTTTCAGTTCTGCGCTTGAACTCTTCCAACGACATGCGTATTACGTTAGCGGGATGCAGCAGGAACAACACGTAGGCAGGTGCACTATCTTCATCGAACCGTGTTTCCAGTGAGGTTACAAGAGAATCAAGGTAAGGAATTGTCACAGCTCGGTTCCAATACTCCAAGCTAGTTGATGCAGGCGGATTTGCCGGGTACTTTTGCCGCTGCAATATCCTTGGTGGATCAACTGAAAAACCTGTGCAATTCCACGCAACATAGCGCAAGCATTTTAATCAATTATTTTTGATCTGGCTGTTACTTTATACAGATGTTTCTATGGGCTAAAGATGTCGTTTTGTGCTATTAGAATTATTTAGGGGGAGGGGGGTAACGGCTTCCCCTGCCCCCCTCTGGCTACGCCTATGGTGGTTTGTCTTACTCTGAAATAGGGGGAACTCTCCCATAGACACCATTTTGAATTCAAAGGTGGCGACTTCCGGTGTCTGGCAATCAGCCGAAAATGGAACCATAATGACGGTCAAAGGCCAGAAATCTAGTTCACATGATATCTCAAAATCCAATCCTTTGAGTTCCTGAAAAACAGCCAAAATAACTGAATACCACCCAGTATGGGTATTTCCAGAATCAGACTGATGCCAGAAACACAGCGGAAAATGACCGAATACCACCTTTTGACTTTGATCATATCCTATGGTCGATTCGTCGTGCATGAGGGATGAGGGATGCAGATGTGGATGCGGATGTTAATTTTCAGGCGGATGTTCCACATTTACGGATGCTGAACGGGATATTCGTAGCATCCTTGGTGTTTTATTTCGCATATGTTCTACCCCAGTGGAGAATTTTGCTACAAAATTCTATGAAGCGATATTTTTTTTCAACATCCACATGATATATGATGGAGATGCGGATGCGAATGCCGATGCCAATTCTCATTGCGGATGCGGATATCCGTAACATCCCTATCGTGCATTTGCCGACTACGAACAAATCGCAAGCAATCAATCAATTTCAAATGTTTGAAATTATTTCATTAAACACAAAAATGGGCGAGACGAAGTTTGCCGGGCTAGCTTGTTAGTTATAGATGCGTGTAGTCTTATTTTACGAAATAAATAAACTAATTTTTTTTTAACAACATTTATTTAACACGGCACAATACAAATTAATGTTTTACGGAGCCAATTTAATCTAATGTTTTATGGTCAAAAATATCTTATAAGCTAAAAGGCAAATTTTTTATCCTCGCTGCCGACTACGAGCTGGAACTGAATCTAGTACTAGGAATAACATGTTTTTTTTTATCCGAGATTCGTTTCGCAGTTAAATTGGCACCTTGATGCTCTTCAAGTAGCTATAAACATGTAGCATGTATGGCAAGTTTCGCTGAGCGAGGATATCACGAACTGGCACATAGGGCTGTATTCCTCGGGCCCTGAGGGTATCCAAAAGTAGAGATCTGGCGCGAAACAAACTAAATTAAACGATACTAAAACTTGTCTAGAAAAGTTTGATTTTTTTCTAGATCAATTTAATGATTTAAGCTGCAAACATTAACTGCCGCTATTCGCATAATAGTCCTATATAAAAGTTGCAATTCCTATGTAAATTTTGCGAAAATGGGTCCATTTTGGCATGTTTTTTAAGAATAACCATTAGAAAAGTAAGGTTTGATTCCCACAACCTCGATTTTAATGCCTAATCTTGTAGAGCATGCCGCAAAAAATAAGAAAACATAAGACTTCTACATAGGACTGTTATGCGAATAGCGGCAGTTAATTACCCATCGGGAGCCAGCTTTGTCTATAAAATATAGCCATTCAAACTTTATTTTTATTGATAACACAGTTCATTGGTTTTTATAAAACCATGCAGATTTATACGGATTTTTCACAAAATTCCCTAACGGATATCATCGAGAAAATAGATATTAAATTTATACTGTAATGTTTCATGAAACTATATTTTATCAGCTTTTCTACATTAAAAATTAACATTCATCACTACTAGAGCTGGTGGTTTTATTTTTCTCTTGTCGCACGAACGCATCCAGAACGCTCACTAGCTGCCGTTGGTGACCTTCCAAGTCACTGACAATTTGTGCACCAGCACTGTTCAATATTGCGGCCAGCTGGGCTCGAGCGGTTGTCAAATCTGGCAGAGAAGCATAGTTAAGGAACTCATTCTTGCTTAAAAATTGTCCATTTATAATTCCCGCGATCAAAACGAACTGAGGCGTTTTTTTAAGCACGTTCAGTAGCTGCTTTATTTTGGTTTCATCCGGACCAAATATAAGCGCCGTTTTAGTCAGAAACAACGGCTGAATAGCCTCATATTTCGTATCTTCTACAGCTAGCCGTATGATTGATTTACCGTATACCTTTAAACTCATATGATGTCGGTGCAGGGCAACTTGTACTTTGAAAAAATCTTCCTGCTTGATCGAGTTTAGATGTACGAGCGCTACTATGGTACTGTGCTCCAGCCAATTTCGAACCTCCCGAGCGATAATTTTTTCATACGGATTTTCCACCACACTGAGGTCGCTTTTCTTGGTGTCAAAGCATGTCGCGTTGAATTCCGGTTTCTCATAAATAGGTTTAACTAACTGTAAAACCCGTGCTCTTTCATAATGTGGCGCACGAGGCCGCTGTATATTTATTTTGCCACGAAATCGTTTGAAACTCACCAGCGGATTGCGCGTTTGTAAGAAACCTGTTGAGAAACAAATTAAAGATGAGCGGATACAAAACAAAACACAATCTTTGTGAACCTTTTAAAACTATGCTAGACATTTTTATTTATTGAATTCCTTTCGCGTAAAATGTGAAATCGGTGAAACCAATTGTACAGAACACAACAAACCTGCGTACAGATGATAAAAATAAACATTGATATGTCAATAACTTCCGCTACTTGCCACAGGTAGCGCTGTGAGCAGAAGCCTATATCTCTTCACCGATAGGCACGCCACTCAACTGATGAAATTGAAAATATAACACAGTGGGTTAGTGGATATCAAAATCAAATTTGCCCTGAATAGCATCTGTTAAGCCACAATGAATACGTGGAGATATGTATCAATGGAAATATATTTATAAAGTTATTATGAAAAATAATGAATGAATAATGAATAATAAACTGAATACGATTCTTATACCTAGTATTATAAGTTTCTCCTAATGCAGTAAAACATTTCTATACACAGTGCTATTTCGATCATGGTTGAAAAATAAATCACCGTGAATTTGTCGACATGATATAATCCGAATGTTTTTTGTTTCATAGTTCATAGTAGTTTCAAACGAATAAACAATAATATTTCTCCCTAAAGCATTTTCAAGAACTTTTCCTAGGCAATCACACGAAAAATTGCAATTTGATTTTTTTATTTGTCAATGAAATAATATCATTTTTTACAAATTTATAACTCAAACAAGTTGTAAAACATATGACACTTTTTTGCCCTGTTCAGAAAAATAAGCAATGAAAAATGTCCAACGGCAGAAGATGGGGCTGTTCCAGTGGTAGTAAAGTCGCCATTACTCCGGGTGTTTTTTTTTTTAACCGGGAAAACAGCTATCAGTTGCCATCTAGTCATCTTACTCTAACTTTGTAGTACCGTGAGGCATCCTAATGCTGCGCGGCTCTTGATTCTGCGCACTTCGTATCAAAATGTTGATGCCGTTTAGTAAGAAAGGAAACATAAGCGGAATGTTAACAGTTACTATACTCATAGCCAAGCAGCGACATCTAGTGCAGATGTGATTGAAATAATCGATAGTTTCTATAGTTCTTAAATAGATGGCAATATACAAATAGTTGCGCTCACTAGTTTGATTTATTAGCAGGAATTAGCAACGGACGGTGTCCCACTAAAGGGCCGTTCCAAAACCACGTGGTCATATTTCGATCACTTTTTATAACCCCCGTATCCCCTCGTGGTCTTTCGTGGTCCTTTGGTCAAATAGCCCCCCCCCCCTTGCGACTTTAACCACGTGGACTTTTCATTTGTCAAGACCCAAAAACTCGCTAATTTTTTTTACATTTTTATTATTAAACTTTTAGTGGTACATTCTAAAATTCTAAAATGCTAAAGCTTTATTCTTGACTTGGTGGCAATAATAAATTATAAGTCAAGAAAAAAGACCACGTGGTCATTTCGTTAATCCCCCCACCAACGTGCGTGATCTTTCGTGGTCTTTTGACAAATCCCTCCGTCCCCCTCTTTATGACCCTTATGATATCTGTCATTGATGGGTTTTACAATTTTAGTAATGTGTTAGTGTAACAATATATATGAGAAAAAAAGATATTCATACATACATACACATAAAAAACACATATACATATACATAAGAACACATATAAGCAAAGCGAAGCCTTGGTGCTACATTCCGATTCGGAACTTGACCTTCTGTTTGTTATACACAGACTTCGCAGCCCACTGTTTAGTGTACAGGACAATTGCGGGGCTAGCGCTACTGATACTAACAGTCTCTCCCGAGCCGAGACTCGAACCCACGACGACTGGCTTGTTGGGCCAGCATCGTACCTCGAGACCACCTGGGAGAGCTACATATACACGGAAGTCGGTCGTTACCGCCCCCCCAAACCCGCTTAAAAACCTGTACGAGAATAAAACTGACA
The DNA here is from genome assembly GCF_029784165.1 of Wyeomyia smithii. Lineage (NCBI taxonomy): Eukaryota > Metazoa > Arthropoda > Insecta > Diptera > Culicidae > Wyeomyia > Wyeomyia smithii. Next base: position 124,624,046 of record NC_073696.1, on the reverse strand, counting down.
CATAAATTATAGACCAAAACGTGATGCGCAAAAAGTAAGATCGAAAACTCGTGTAAAACCGTTGAATTGAGGCTTCTTATATGCAAAGTATACAAACTCGAGCTTGGCATTTCGTATCGAATATGTGTCGTAATTAGAATACATTTTTTGAATCACGCTCATTTGTGGTTCAACAAAATGTCTGTAAGTTGTGCTCAAAATTGTGAGCGATGCATTGGAACTCAAACGTTGCGAGTTTTCAGTGGAACAAACCTCAAAATTTATTTATTCTTACGAAGTTCATGACACCACATCTGTTCAACTAAAGAACCAAAAACGAGACAAAATCTCTTTATTTTAAGTATCGACATCTAGCGGTGGAGAGAACGCATTTTACACTCAAAATTTTATCACTCTCATACCATTCATACCTGCTCGTGGTGAAGAATTATTTCGGTCTCTCTTGTCCTCATACAAAACTGAAATGCATAAAAACTGTGCGACCTCTCGCCGCTCTTTCGTTGAGAGAATTGTTTGTTCTCTCCGGTACTGGTATAGCGAGAGTGCCTTTTCATGATAATCGTACAGTACCACCCGCATACGTGCAAGGTGTTTTTGTACATATATTTTTTAAAGAATTTCATTGTGGCCCGAGTTGAAAACCGATCATCTTTTGTAACGACAATCGTCTTTTTACATTGTACCTAATGTCACAAGCAGTACTGTGCATCTGATATGCATTACTCGCAATATTAGGTATAATAAACGGTACGAGAAAAAAAATATTGTCGTTAGTCGAGAAACGCGGTTTCCAACTCTTACCAAAATATTAAAGTAATTCTACTAACTGGTTAAAACGGTTTCAACTGTCGCGCGGTTTACGAACCAACAAAATTTGTTAAGTAATGTTTGAATGGTTGAAAGATTTTCAGTTTATTTTTTCTATCAATGTTGATAAATGGTGAATTGTTACTGAATTTCTGCTTAAAAAAAAATTTTGAATGCGCTCCTATCTTAACTTGATTTTGATAGATTTAAGATCACCTTTTTGTCCGGTCATTGAAGCAAAATAAAAAAGATTTTTATGCATGTTCAAACTATTGGAGCGTACTGTTTAAACGATGCACTGTAAAATCAATGTAGGATAGAACAGCAAGAAATGAATGCAAAAGCGTGGGCTAGGATTTGCAGCAGAGTTTTGTTCGAAGTTGCATATCTGTTCTGTGATGACACCTTCCAGTGCGTATTTGGAGTCATGCGAAGTTAAATTTGATTTACTAGAACTGTTCAAATAAAATAAAACATTCGCAGATGGTTGCCGGGTTTACTGCTTTTCTCTTTGCGCACCTCACCTTACAACACAGACTCTTGTTTCTACTACTACGGCTACTACAACTGCACAGAATTAAGAAGTATGTACACTGGGGTCGCTTTTTACGCGGGTGGTTTTTATGCGTTTTTTTGAACGGGATATTTCTACAATGACGCGGATTATTTTTACTCGATTCGGAAGATGGTTTGTACGCGGTATCAAATAAGTTTAGTATGAATATATCTAATCTAATCTTTTAAATGCGGTATAACCAACCGCGTAAAAAGCGACCCCAGTGTATTTGTCACTTTCTAGATGAGAACAGAGCTTGCACAATGTGGTCTGGTCCACGTGTGAAGAGAATTCACCAAAACTTTCAACAATTAATATTGTCATGAATCCTCCCCACATAGGAGACTGCCGAGATCAGAGTAGGAAGAACTAAAACATATAGGTATCTGGACTCTCATGATCTCCCTTAGCTCCTATCCAACACCCGGAAGCACGCGCTCTTGGGCTGTCAAAGCTGAAACAACTTTGTGGCTCTATCTCGAATTTGGTTCTGTAAAGCTATGAGAACCTAAGATTGGAGCTCAACCACCAAGCCCAGGGGATAAAATCGAAACAGCACTTTAGTCCAAAACAAAAAAGTTAATAAATTTTAACTTTTATTCTTCCATTCGTTTCTTGACGAATAAAAACTTGTTTGGTATCAAAATCATGCCAAAAATGGACTTTTAAACAGAACATTATAATAACATTTTTGAAACAGCCGATGTGATAATGTACAAAAACACGCTCAAAAATAACTGTCTTGCATTTGATCGCATTTTTTACCACGGTTACTGTAGAGCACTACATGTTTGGATGCAAAAAAACCTTTCGTAATATTTACCAATCCTACTACAAATGCAATAATATATTCTTGAACAATCAGTATATTGTTCAAGAACTTTTTTTTTGCATTTTGAATAGCATTGGTAAATTTTTTGTAAGATTTAACCATGGTAGAGAGAGGGTT